>NC_135715.1:12739245-12990175 GCF_964656455.1 Halichoerus grypus | reverse complement strand
ACTTTTAAGTGTCTTGTGAGTAGTATTCCCCAAAGATAACTACTTTTAAGTGTCTTGTGAGTAGTCCCTGAAAATATCTTTACTAGTGCAAATGTATACATTCATTTTTACATGAATGGGCCTTTCATACGCATACTGTTGTGCAACTTGGATTTTTCACTCAACGTATTTCACATTGCCACATAAGAGATTTTGTTAAAGCAGCTATGTAGTATTCCATCGTATGGATGTATTATTTATTCAGTCAACCTTCCTATGAATGGACATTAGGTTTCCATTGTCCTCTTAAAAATGGGAATACATGCATACCTATCTTTTCAGACTTTGCCGGGTTTACTTGTGGAATACTTAAAAGTAGCATTTGTCCTTGGAAGTAATGTGCATTGATTAGTTGCATCAGTTTGCACTCCTGTCAGAGGGATGTGATGATGCCTATAAAAACACTTTAATGCATTTTGCTAACTCTGGAGGTAATTTTTCACCAAAATAAGTTCTTAATCCCAACCCATAATAGAAATTGCCATGTATTACAAAGCAGAACAGCATTGTAATTAGTAAGCGAGTTTAATTCTCCCTCTTCCCTCCAGTTGCTTAAGTCTCTATTGTCAAGCCTAGTGGGGAATCTCTTTTCTATTGAACTAAATACCAGTGTCTGGTTCAGCTTGAATTCCAATTGGTGCCTGTTGTAAATCTTTTATCACTTCCATCACTTTGGGGATAGTTAGGAGCATTCAGCACATTTTCTCATAAAGAACAATTGAAAAGTACAGTTGACCCTTGAACAACTCAGAGGTCAGGGACACCAGCCCCCACACCCCCGACTCCCCAAAAACTTAACTAATAGCCTCCTGTTGACTGGAAGTCTTACCAATAACATAAACAGCCAATTAACACATATATTGTATGTTATGCATATTATATACTATATTTTTACAACAAACTAAGCTAGAGAAAAAATTAAGAAAATCAAAAGCGGAGAAGAGACATTCCAGTACTGTACTGTATTCATAAAAAATCCATATATAAGTGGACCCACACAGTTCAAACCCATGTTGCTCAAGGATCAACTGTACTGTTAGTCTCTATTCCTATCATTCAGGTAGTACATTTTGACTTTCTTTGTATATACTGGAAACATTAATATGTAAATTAGGTACTATAAAATAGAATTTTTTTTTTTTTCTAAGATTTTATTTATGTATTTGACAGAGAGACACAGCGAGAGAGGGAACACAAGCGGGGGAGTGGGAGAGGGAGAAGCAGGCTTCCCGTGGAGCAGGGAGCTCGATGTGGGGCTCGACCCCAGGACCCTGGGATCATGACCTGAGCCGAAGGCAGACCTTAATGACTGAGCCACCCAGGTGCCCCAGAATATTCTTAATTTGACACCAAAAAAGGTAAATGTTAGAGGGGAAGTTTCCTGGTCTCATATAACACAAAGCTGGACTGTAAATAGAGCTTCTTAAGAAAGCAAAATATTATTTGAAAAATAAATAGCTGCATATAATGATATTTTAATACCCCTTTTTTTGCCTTATGAAATGAGCTGTTTATAAGTAATCAAACTAAATTAAATGGAGTATTACTGTCTGAAATAGCAAATAAATTTTTTTTAACTAAAGAATTGGCAGAAGGTCAGTAAATATCTTTGTAATTTACTCCGTCAAAATAAAAATACTTAATTGAGGGCGCCTGGCTCAGTTGTTAAGCATCTGCCTTCGGCTCAGGTCATGATCCCGGGGTCCTGGGATAGAGCCCCGCATTGGGCTTCCTGCTCCGCGGGGAGCCTGCTTCTCCCTCTCCCACTCCCCCTGCTTGTGTTCCCTTTCTCGCTGTGTCTCTCTCTGTCAGATAATAAAAAAAAAAAATCTTAAAAAAAAAAAATTAAAAAAATACTTAATTGACACAAATACCAAACTGTCGAGTAAGGTGACTTCTTTTATATTCAAATGTGAAATCAAGTACAGTAGAAGACTTTTATTGTAATATATTGAAAACATTAAAGTTCTTCAAAACTTTTAAAAGTTTTTAAAACTTCATTGTATAAACAATGTGGTGGGCTTTATATTTTATTTCTGTTAAATCTTCAAGGATTTTTTCTCTTTAACTTTACAAAAAATATTTCTGATGCTTGAAGAAATGATTTCAATTCTCCTAAGTCTCAAAATACAATAACATGAATAAACAATTGAATAAGTAGTTGACAGGTAATACAAAGTTGAATGTCCATGGCATTCATGACTAGACATTTTTATGACATAAGCTTAAGTATTTTATTAATCATATGCATGGATTTTACATTCTTATTTTTTCCATTGACTTTGTTTTTCATTGATTCTAATATAGAACTTCATTAATGAGATTTTAATTGGAGGAAGGTAACATGGAAAAATGTACTTGATTTTTGAGGAACCAGGGTGTTTACTAGGTAAAACTTGTCCCCTCTTCATATGCAAGGTAGGCTCATGATAAATATTTATGGAATGAGTGAAGTAAGTACTTATTAGCATTTCTTCTTTGTGGGCAGGAAAGGGGGAGGTGAAATCTGCTTTACATTGTGTGATTGCACATGGTGAAATCAAATGGAGTTGAAATTCTATTTGCCGTGACACTGGCAACATTCACTGAACCTGCCTGGCCTGGTGCTAGGAATATTCTTAGAAAGAGTCTTTATATTTTTATATAGTCTTTATATATGTGTTCTTTGTATTTGCTGCACTCCGATGTGCTGGGAATACGAGGAGAAAGAGATACCATCCCTGTTTTGGTGGAACTCAGTCTATTTAGGCTAATAACTTGATTTTAAGGCTGTGTTCTTTTTGCCAAACTATTATCCTTGACCAGTGTTATGGTGTAAATGTAATACAATATCTGGATTGCCACAGTGGAACATAACAAATGGGGAGAACCCTCTCTCAGGAATCAGATGTCACTCATACTAAACTCTTTCTCCATTGACTTTTAATTCCTTATGGAATAGAGTTCAGTATTTGACTTAATGTTTGTAAGTGTCTACTAGAATTAGCATAGTAGAACTGTCAAACTTATAGTCCCAGCTGGGCAAGGTTTTCTGAGAGTGATATCCTAGTAAGGAATTTTTTTTCTGAAACTTGATTTAGACCACTGGAAATGAAAGTGTTAAACATTTATAGCATCTAAGATAGGTACAAAGAATAAAAAGGCATTTTTATGTACTGTGAGAGACTGTTTAAATGAAAAGGCCATAACCCGTCTTTCAGTCGCATTCATAAAGATTAAGTGAGAAACCTCAAGGTACATATCCATTTTTGCAATCATCTTATGAGTATCTCTACATAAATCACCTCATTTCTGTCTACATGAATCCAGACCATCTTCTCTCCTCAGCTGTAAATGCTTGTCACAGTTTTCTGCATCATTGTGTTCCTGTGTGCTTATGTACTTGAGAAGAACTTGAGGTTATCGGAAGATTTTGAATTCTTCTTTCCCCCACATGTATTCTTCGGATTGAGATATGCTTGAGAAGTTTGAGAACTGTGTAGCACTGTATAAATAGAACTGGTTGGTTGGTGGAGTCAGACAGACCCCAGGAGTGAAACCCGGAAAGAGCGTACAGTGCTAAGGAGATTTTGAGTACAGCTGGCCTCAGAAAACCAGAGTTCTTTCTACTGCTTATTGTATGTGACCTTGGGCAGGTCATTTCACTTCTGAGCCTTTATTTCCTTATCTGTCAATATTTCAGGGATGCCACAGAGCACTTAATAAAAGTTATAATAAGGTAGATGTGGATTCAGGGAGACCCTTTGTTCCCTCCCTTGTCCTTGTCACTTCTGTCCAGAGAAACCAAGTAGTTATAGGGGTTGGTAGCTCTTAGAGAGCAGACAAGGTAAACGTCTTCTGGGGGAAAACAATTCCAAGTGTATTTCAAAGAATGATGTATTTTCCACAGTAAAAGACTACTCTTGTTAGAATTGGTATATGTGCACCTGACAATCCATATTTTGATTAGTGTCAACTTTTTATTGTTAACCAATTTGTTCTCATTTTACATTATTCATGGAGAAGGAAAGAAGTGCCCTGACTCACAAAACCTAGATTTAAGTCTCCTGGCCATATTCATTTATTTATGTATATAAGTTTTAGTATAATCCTTGCTTGAAAGAAAAAGTAGCATAAAGAATTTGAATACTTTCTTTCCCTTTCTTGGATTTACTTCATCTGAGATATGTCTGTAGTGGTTGTAAGTAGTGGTAACTTGAACCAATTCTACATCATCTGATCTAGAAAATGTTGACAAGATAAGTAGTTTTCCATGATGTAAAGGGATATTAGGTGAGGACTTACTTTACAGCATGGTAGCTCAGGTCACATTTAAGAATTTTTTGGCCCTCTTTCACCTTGAGTTTTGTTCATAAAATAAGCAAAAGTTGGGAAAATGTGCACATACATTAGAAAAACCTAAGAGCTAAAGGTGGAAGGGAGCTTGAAAGTCACTCTCTGGACATCCTTTCCTAAACAGCTGAAGTGTATTTTGTGTCACAGGGGGAAATTTTACCAACAGACCTAGATTACATGATTTCTCGTGCATGGACCTTGCCCAGTCTTCGTTTCATTTCTTTTCACTCATGTGCTCATGACATTTTTTTAACATATTCTAACCTTAAACGTTTTTCTTTCTCCTATAGGAAACCTATGAGAATATCCCAGGCCAGTCAAAGATCACATTTCTCTTACAAGCCATCAGAAATACAACAGCTGCTGAGGAGGTACTAATTTAGTATTTGAGAATATGACATTATTACAAAACAAGTTGGGTATTAGATGGTGGTCCGTGTGGGTAATGAGAACTGTTATTTACTGCATAGACGTTACCAGAACTTTGAACTTAGTATTTGCTAAAAGCTGTTTTGCAGTTATAGTTTTTTTGAGTACCCTGTATTAAGAATGAAATTTCTTTTTTCTGTGTCAGGTGATGTGTCCAGGATATTTAAGTTAATGGTTTTCAAATAATTACATAAAATTTTATTAAATTTAAGTGATTTCTGTAGCTATAAAAAAATTTTCTTCCTTGAAACAATTCATTCTAAGGGAGGAAATTAATTCATTCCGTGTTTTAAGGTGTTGCCAAATGTTTCTGAGAAAATATGTATTCTGTCTTTAAAATTTTTATGCTTATAGTCGTCTCTAAGTAATGAAGAATATATGCTAAAGATGTTTAGGAACAAAGAGACACTTTGTTGAATCCTTTATAAATCATGGTTTTTAGCAAATGACCTTGTTACTATGCCAAATTCAAATTTATTGTTTCTTATTGCTTTTCTATGCATTTAGTGGATTTTTTTTCTTCCCAAAAGTAATATTCTTATATATATTAAATGTTAAGTGAATGTTTTCTTTATTTTGGAAAATTTGTCAAAATATCCCAAGTCTAGAAAACCAATCCCACCTATGAAACATGGAATTGAGAATTTGTAAAGTGAGGGAAGCCTGGCCGGCTCAGTTGATAGAGCATACAACTATTGATCTTGGGATCATGAGTTCAAGCCCCACATTGGGCATAAAGATAATTTAAAAAAGGGGGGGGGATTTGTATAGTGAGACTTCTTTACTAATATTAAAACATGATGGAAATGGAGTCACACTAAACTTCCACATAGTATTACACCTGACTTCTTGTGGTCAATTAGTTTAAATTGGCAATTTGAAATTCTTTGGTAATGCTTAGAAAACAGTATACAAGTGCCCCAGTTTTTAAAAATAGATGACAGAAGGCGCTTCTTCACCTTTGTATTCTTTAATTCAAAATGAGTCAAATATGAAGAACAAACATAAGTTAAATCTCTAAAAACAGTTGGCTATTTTAATTATGGAAGATTGAATCAAGTTAGTTATGAAACAGATTTTTTTTTTTTTAAGGTATTTATTTGAGAGAGAGAACTCACGAGAGAGAGGGAATGAGCAGGGGAAAGGGGCAGAGGGAGAGGAAGAAGCAGACTCCCCGCTGAGCCCAATATGGGGTTCGATCCCAGGACCCTGGGATCATACCTGAGCCGAAGGCAGACACTTAACCAACTTAGCCACCCAGGCACACCCACTATGAAACAAATTTTAAAGCCAAGAATAAATACTACTAAAAACTATCGAATTTTATTTTAAAAAACCTATATTGAACCCTTTTTAAATCTTGATTTGATTTAGGAATTAGATGATTGTGAACTAGCCTCAGGATCTTGATTGTGGCTTCATAGTTGTCAATGTAAGTGTGAGAACTGCATAAACTTGAACTACTTTTACAGGGATTTTAACCATTTTGAATCCTTTCTAGAGCATTAAAGATTTCTTTAAAAGTTTGCTCTTTGCCAAAAGTAATTCAAATAAAAAGATTCATTGAAAAGTGACTTGAGAAAAAAATTGGCACGTTTTATTTGTGTAGCTTAACTCCTTTTTTTTGGTCACAGTCCCATACTGATTATAGTGATAATGAGTTGCTGCAGCCCGGAAATGAAAGAAAACATGAAAAATTGGGTTTAATAGTTTCAATGGCCTATTGATTTAATATGATAAAATTTTAGAACGGTATTTGTCTTTGGGTAATCTAAAGGAATATTATACAGAAAATGCCAAACTTAAATATATTTTACAGATTTTTAAATGGGATAAGTATACACATTGAGATTGATTAGCACTTTTAGGCATTAGAAACTTGTAATGTTTGTTTGCTCGAATGAAGCATAAAGATAAGTGGATTTGATAGCATGTTATCTAAGAGGCTAATGAAAGGGCTGTGATACAGCGAGATAGGCCAGGCTGGGAGTAAGATTAGGTACACTAGAATGAGAGCCAGATGGAGGAGTAGGAAAAGAGCATTCTAAGGTTTGCAGTTTATATTAATTTCTTTTTCTTTAAAGAATGTATTAAAAATAGAAATTAAAGACAGGTTCATCATTGCTAAGATGTTTCCTATTTGTAATCTGATGTGTTCAGGGGTTTTTCCTTAGCTATGAACAAAAAATAGCTTTGGGGTAGCATTTTCTATACAGTAGGCTAATGTGATAGAGTTTTCTGTATTTTACCTATTTAAAAAAAAATCTAAGTGCTTTTGAAATGAATTGTAAAAATAGAATAGTAAAATACATCAATGGTAGAGTGAATGTAGTTTGTTGGAAATTTTTTTCTCTTGTAAGACACCAAGTTATTAACCATGTTATCCATTTATAGGCTAGACAAATGGCTGCCGTTCTCCTAAGACGTCTTTTGTCCTCTGCATTTGATGAAGTCTATCCAACTCTTCCTTCTGATGTTCAGACTGCCATCAAGAGTGAACTACTGATGATTATTCAAATGGAAACCCAGTCTAGCATGAGGAAAAAAATTTGTGATATTGCTGCAGAGCTGGCCAGGAATTTAATAGGTGTGTATGCAGATACATTCATTATTATGTTATAGAAGAAAATGAGTATATCCTTTTTTTAAGTGGAGTCTTCTCAAAGGAAGATTCGCAAGTACCTGAGTACCATTTATTCTGTTCGAATTGAGAGTGATTATGGATTCTGCATTTAGAGCCAAAAATTACAGATGTTTGTGGAGTATAGTCATAACACCTACCTGTTGGTCTTCAGAACATCTGTATGGAGAAATAATTTTGTAGTTTGCTTAAAAATTGTCAGTTTTATTTCCTCCTTAATCTGTAAAGTTTTGAAAGCACAGTGTAATTTACAACCTACTTTGTAGATTAAACTTTCCAACAGAAGTAAAAATCAGTGGACTCCAGGAGCTTTTGCTGTTACATTTGTGTATTAGTAAATTATGCACATAGGCTATTATACCACTATACCATATACTTTATGAAATACCCCCAAAATATTTTTAAACAATGAAATAAAAGGAAAATCTCTAAAAATGCATTTTACCAACAATCAAAACCCTTTTTGGTCACACTAAAAAATACTAAGTAATTGAATATGCTTTGTTATTTTTTTTGACAGATTCAGATATGATTTTTTTTTAAAAAAAGATTTATTTAGGGCACCTGGGGGGCTCAGCCGTTAAGCGTCTGCCTTCGGCTCAGGTCATGATCCCAGAGTCCTGGGATCGAGCCCCGCATCAGGCTCCCCGCTCTGCAGGAAGCCTGCTTCTCCCTCTCCCACTCCCCCTGCTTGTGTTCCATCTCTCACTGTATCTCTTTCTGTCAAATAAATAAATAAAATCTTAAAAAAAAAAAAAAAAAAGATTTATTTATTAGAGAGTTGGGGAGGAGGAGCAAAGGGAGAGGGGAGAGAGAATCTTAAGCAGACTCCACGCTGAGCATGGACATGCCCAGCACAGGGCTCAATTTCACGACCTGAGCTGAAACCAAGAGATGCTTAACCGACTGCACCACCCAGCCACCCCATTCATAGATATGATTTTTAACTGAGTTCATATTAGGCAGCATTTTTAAAGGTTGAAAAGGATGCCTCACTAAGATAAGGGCTAAATGGGAGAATATTGTTGGTGTGCTTATTAGTAAATCATGACACTAATTTTTTTTTTAATTTAATACTTAGTTAACATATAATGTAGGATTGGTTTCAGGAGTAAATTTAGTGATTCATCACTGAAATAGAACACCTAGTGCTCATCACAACAAGTGCTCTCCTTAATACCCATCACCCATCTAGCCTATACCCAGCCCACCTCCCCTCCAGCAACCCTCGGTTTGTTCTCTATAGCTAAGAGTCTCTATGGTTTGCCTCCTTCTCTGTTTTTATCTTATTTTTCCTTCCTTTCTCTTGTGTTCATCTGTTTTATTTCTTAAATTCCACATATGAGTGAAATCATATGGTATTTGTCTCTCTCTGACTTACTTCACTTAGCATAATACACTGTAGCTCCATCCATTTCATTGCAAGTGGCAAGATTTTGTTCTTTTTGATGGCTGAGTAATACTACAGTGTGTGTGTGTACCATATCTTTATCCATTCATCAGTCGGTGGATATTTGGGCTCTTTCCATAATTTAGCTACTGTTGATAGTGCTGCTATAAATGTTGGGATGCATGTGCCCCTTTGAATCCACTTTTTTGTATCCTTTGGATAAATACCTAGTAGTGCAATTGTTGGGTATTAGGGTATGACCCTAATTTTTTAATCTCCACTACCAATAATGCCAAAATTCTTGTTCAAGTCAGTTGACTGATACCAACCAATTCTTAAAAATATTCCTGTACGTTAAATTTTTTACTTTAAGTTCAAAACCCACTGAAGCCTTTAAATTTGAATTTTTGGGTAGCCTAGAAAATCTCTTTTCACGTTTTTTTAAGTGTGCAGATAAGATTTTTATAGGTGACATATCTAATTGAAAATCACAATAATGGAAAGGTTTCCAAAATGTTTCAAAGTGCTCTCTCCATAGATTTTTTTTTTTTTAATAGAGCTTTCATTCCCCTTGACCCCCAAGTACAATCTTTATGTTTAAAGGGACTGATTAGGGTATTTTTTTTTTAATGTCAGCTGAGTAGCACATTTGTCATTTCAGAAAAGTTCAGCAAATATGGAGGGAAATTTTTTTAAAAGAAAAAGTGCATACATAACTCATCTGTAATTTCTACAACTCTTAAAATTCTCTGTGACAGTATGATTGTTGAGTCTTTTAACTGGTACAAATTTGTGTGGTCGCTCATTTTTATTACAAAGTACCACAAAAATTCTTTATTTTAAAATCTTGTTTAAAAATAAACACCTTAGTAGCATGAGTGCTGCTCTGGGTCCTGGGATTCCCACTCCTGGGTCTTCCCCAGTTTGAAGGCATATTTACAGTATTTTGGCTTCAAGACCTTGATACCAAATATTAACTTTGCCTACTTTTTAAACTCTTTAATAGCAATAGTATATATAAATAAATAAAATCTTAAAACAAAAAAACCCACAAGGGTGCCTGGGTGGCTCTGTTGGTTAAGCGTCTGCCTGCGGCTCAGGTCATGATCCCAGGATCCTGGGATCGAGTCCCACATCGGGCTCCCTGCTCAGCAGGGTGTCTGCTTCTCCCTCTGCCCCCCCCCCCCCCACACACACTCTCTCTCGCAAAAATAAATAAAATCTTAAAAAACTCTTTAATAGCAATAGTATAAATAAAAGATTTAACCAAATAGTCATAGTGCTGCCTTTTCTCCAAATGCTATTCCTTAGAAATAACCACTGCCGATAATCTGTGCTTATGTAATCCAAAAGCACAGTTGCTTTTTACAAGATTAGATTGCCATGTTTATGGGTAAAGAATCTAATTTTATTAGGATTTTTTAAAAATATAGAGCATGTGACATTTCCTACTACTACCTACTTTGAGGCTTATGAAATGAAAAGATTCACCCTTCATTTTTTTGAAGTTTTGATTTACACACTTTGTGCCTGGATTTCTTTACTTTTAGATGAGGATGGCAACAACCAGTGGCCTGAAGGTTTGAAGTTCCTTTTTGATTCAGTGAGCTCTCAAAATATGGGACTGCGGGAAGCTGCCCTTCACATTTTCTGGTACATTCATTGATCTTATTTTCCTGAAAAATTGAATGTCATAAATGTGCAAAGCACATTTTAATTGATTTGTTTTAGTCTGACTTTTTAGACTTAAATAAGGCCTTTAGATGAGCTTTGTATTTGTGTTGGAAGTAAAATTGAAAAAACACAAAGCTTTTAATTTTATTTTATAATCCTTTTTTGTATACAAGGGTCCTCTGCAATTTTTTTCTTTCCTTGGTCTTTTATGATTCCATGAAAGACAGTTTCTTCTCCTTTATTTGGAGATTGACACAGTAGTAAATATAAATATATCTTTTAAAAAGCCACTTGAATGATGAAATCTTGAAGAGAGAAAAGGCTGGTGAATCCCCATTGTTTTCTGGGTCTTTTATAACTAAACTTTATAAAAATACAGTATTTTAATAAACTCCTGTATATTTATAAGCAAATGGTCTAAGTTTAGAATTACAATTATCTGCACTAAGAAAAATTTTGTCCATGTTATACAGTTCTACAGTAAAAATATAATTGGATTTATAACTTTTCAAGATTGTATACTTTTAAAAATGAGATCTACCTTGAGCATCAGAAGAGGATAACGGTAGATATTACACCATTTTCTACTTCTGTTGTCAGATATATCTTACCTATATTGGTAATCCAGAGTAGAGAATGAATTAATTGAAAGTATTCAGTGTAATTGTTAACCACATTTAAAGTAAAGCAGAATTTGGACGACCTGGAGCACTGACCGAGCCTAGGAGCAGATTGTCAGGCAGTACTGCAGCTACCATCTGAAACCTTGTACTTGCTCTTGTCCCGTCCTGCACTCCAGGTCACCTTCCTAAGGAGACAGAGTGATAAGGATAAAGCATGGGGCTGGGATTGGCCGCTGAGTAACGGGTGCGCGCACCTGGATTGCCCCTGCTCCCAGCCTAATCCTCTCTGCTCTGTTTGTTGCATTTGCCCAACCCCAAAAGAGGATTGCTTGGAGGATGGGTAGATGATGTTCAGCCTTCAAGGTTAATGCACACTTGGGTCAGGCTGATGTTTAAGGTTAGATTAGAGCATTAGATGTTCTAGCTGACGCTTTACTAAAATATGATGTCATTTTGGATCTTTTTTAGGAATTTTCCTGGAATTTTTGGGAACCAACAGCAGCACTATTTAGACGTTATCAAACGGATGTTAGTTCAGTGTATGCAAGATCAGGAACATCCCTCGGTAAATAATTTCAATGCCATTAATATTAACACCTAATTTAATATAACATTTAACTTGTGAAAGAAATACACGTATTTTGGAGATTGTCTTTAGTTTTAATACTTTAAAATATAAATACTAGTTTTACTGATGAAGAAAATTTTCATCTTAAGAAATCTTGAACCTGCATCCATCAGAAATTGGGCCTGATTAGTACTTGGATAGGAGAAATTTCTCATGTTTGACATATTTTACTGTCTTCATTTTAGATCAGGACATTATCTGCTAGAGCAACTGCTGCATTTATACTTGCAAATGAGCATAACGTTGCTCTATTCAAACATTTTGCAGACTTGTTACCCGGATTCTTACAGGTAAGGAAACAGTATAAAATAAGTGATAATTGTATGTTTATGGGTTTTCTGTAGTTCAAAGTCTCATCAGAGTTTTCTAGTGCATTCATTTATTCAGTATATCTGTTGCCTACTGTGTGCTGGCATTAGATGCCAGGGACTCAGCAGTGCACAAAACATGCAAATCTCTGTCCCCATTGAACTTAGATCTCTTGCCCTTCATAGACTCTTAGTCTCTTAAAATATTTAGGGTTTCAAAATTTTTCTATAACATAAATGATGAAAGCAATTTATGGCTATTATTGAATATGTAATCACATAGGTTATTGCCTTAGAATCAACCAAATAACCTATAAAATGTAATGCCCCTTTTACATAAGGAGAAACTAAAGAGGGTGGGATAAGAAACTTGCCCAAGATCACAGTGTTGGTAAGTGATGGATACATGATTCAAACCCAAATTGGATAGCAGTCCTTACTCTTAAACCCAGGTCTTGTAATGGTTTATACTATGAAGTGACTAGTTTATGGTTAATTGTCACTATTGAATCCAAAGGGTGTTATTATTTTAAGGTTACCTTCTGCCTCATTCAGAAAGTAAAATAAGATTGGGTAAGTTAGAGCAACTTGTTAGACCCATATTTTGTAATAACTGCATATTCTATTTTGAAGTGCATGGGTAACATGCTTATGTACACATACAAGTTTTAAAAATAAAAATATATTGCCCTAAGTTAACACAAAGAAGAAATAAAAAGAAAGAACTAAACCGTAAAATGGCATGCTTTTCAATTTATAAATGGTAGGGCATGACTACAACGAAAGACATAGACTAGGTGATTTTTAAGTGACTTATACAAACACGGTAGCTAAACATGTGGACTGATAGATATCATTGGCAAGGCAAACACCAGGAATGCTGTTAGTATTGATGATTTGATTTCCAGAAATGGTAAAGAGCTGGACAAAACAAAGTATGTGTTCATTCTCCCCCCCCGCAAATGAGTGTGTGTGTGTGCGCGTGCACGTGTGCGTGCTTTGTGCAATTTGTTTTTTTAATTTTATTTTATTATGTTATGTTAATCACCATACATTACATCATTAGTTTTTGATGTAGTGTTCCATGATTCATTGTTTGCGTATAACACCCAGAGCTCCATTCAAAACGTGCCCTCTTTAATACCCATCACCAGGCTAACCCATCCCCTCTAGAACCCTCAGTTTGTTTCTCAGAGTCCATAGTCTCTCATGGTTCGTCTCCCCCTCTGAATCCCCCCTTCATTTTTCTCTTCCTACTATCTTCTTTTTTTTTTTTTTTTTTTTTTAACACATACAGTATATACATTTGGGGGCAGGGGGAGTCCTGGTACATTAAAACCAGACAAAAAATAATTGTGAGTTGGGTTTTAGGTTCAGATCATTATAAATGAGTTTTTCATTTTTAGAAGTATCTGACTTTTACGATCATGTGAGATGCATGGTAAGGTCATATGAGTTCGTCAGAAGCATTTGCATCACAGATGTGGGACATCTAGGAACCCTGACTTTTGCCCTTCCTCGGTCATTGTGACAACCAAAAAATCTGGGAGAAATAGTGTCCCCGTTGAGAACCACTGGGTTAGAGAGGATTTGACTGAAAAGTTCTGTGTGAATTCTGCATGTTTCAGGTTAATTTTGCAGGATTTAGTAGAAACTTTTCTCCCTATGCCGTCAAGCTGAAAAGATGGTTTAGGTCAGTGACAAACACGAACTTTTCCATTATATCGTTTTAGTAGATTATTACCTAAAAATTTTGTGAGGTACTCACTGCTTAAGTCTAATCTCAGATTTTTCTTCCCCTGAATTTAAAGTAAGTTAAAATGTTAGCCAGAACTTCTAGGAGTTGTCACTCTGAAACAGGCAATGGTAGATGCATATGTACACTTAAATAGCACAGTGAGCTAACCTGATGTCAAAGAGAAATAAATTGAGTAATAATGGACACCTTTTTTTTTTTTAATTTATTTGTCAGAGCACAAGCAGGGTGAGCGGCAGGCAGAGGGAGAAGCAGGCTCCCCGCTGAGCAGGGAGCCCGATGTGGGGCTCAATCCCAGGACCCTGGGATCATGACCTGAGCCGAAGGCAGACACTTAACTGACTGAGCCGCCGAGGTGTCCCTGGACACTTTAAATGTATCACAGGGTCTAGTATTTACTGCATGTCTGAAAAAGACAAAGATATGGTTATTGGAGGGACAGAGGAAGGGGATTCCTTCTGGTTATGAAAAGAATTCCTTGATAGCCTTAAGTTTGTTGTGCTGGTTCCTATAATTCTGACTTAGATTTAAATCTTTGTATGTTTCTAGTGAATATTAGTCAAAAGGAAGGTATACATGTGGCTATGAGATTTTGTGTTCTGTAGATTGATAAGTTATTTAGTGAAAAATACTCTTTGATAATATTATTCTGTTGTCTGCCTCTTAATGTTTTGACAGTGAGGCATCACATCTATAAAGTGACTCTTGAACGTAGACTTTTTTTCTTTTCTCTTTGATTTTTTCCAGGCTGTGAATGACTCATGCTACCAGAATGACGATTCAGTCCTAAAATCCCTTGTTGAGATTGCGGATACCGTTCCAAAGTATTTGCGTCCTCACTTAGAAGCTACTTTACAGCTAAGTTTAAAGGTAAATTTGGCATTTCGGTAAATGTTCTGTTTATTCTTTTCAGTGAATAATCTACACTACTAACTATGTACAAATACATTTTCTCTGTAGTTGTGTGGAGACACCAGCCTGAACAATATGCAGCGCCAGCTTGCCCTTGAAGTCATCGTGACCCTCTCTGAGACTGCGGCTGCCATGTTACGAAAACATACCAACATCGTTGCACAGACTAGTAAGTCAAAGGTCTTTAAATAATTGTGTTAAAAGTGGAAAAATTGTTGGATGAACTTGCTGAGAATTGTGTAAGCTCAGATTTGTTGAGAATATAATGAATGTCCTTTTACAGGCAGATGAATGTGGAGAAATGTATCTCTGTACGTATTTATGTGCATGGACCCAACACGGTGGCTATGCCGCAGATATTCTGAAATCCCACAGTTGTAGGCGTGACTTGTGATACATGGAAATAAATCAAAAGATGTAGAAGACTTTTATGGGGGAAATAGGGTAACATGTTGAAAGACTGATAGAAGAACTAAATATCATTTCTCAAATTAATCTATAAACTAATAAACAATTTCAGTCAAAATCCCAATAGAGTTGGTCATAAGGTTGATCCTAAAATTCATGTAAAATAACATAGGGCCCCAAGTAGCGAAGACAATTTTGACAAGCAAAGTGGAGATCTTGCCTTCTCAGCTATGAAGATTTAGAAATTGTTGGTGGTAAAGGTGTAGACAAATGGATCGTAGGAAACAGAGGGATCTATGAGCAGATCCACTCACACGGAAACAAAGCTGACTTTAAAAGATAGATGGTTGACCAAAGGTCATTTCCGTGGCAAAAATATATCCCAACCTCAGATACCCTATAAAAACCAATTTGGGGTTGATTAAACACCTCATTTTTAAAAGTGAATTCGCAAGGGAGGAATCGGAAGGAGCTAATGAGGGCTGCTCAGTGTCAGTAAACACCAGTGCAGTTGTGGAATCGAGTTGCCATAAAGTTCAACAGTTATCAAGTGTTGGTGAAAGGTGTGAAGCAGAGGACTCCTGTAGCTTCAGGGCATTTCACACATGGTCGAGAAGTAAGACAGGTCTGTCTTCAAACTTCCTGGAGCAGTGCACGTTTATGCATCCACTATGCAGAACAGTTAGTCTTTCTTAGTAATATTGAAGATAGCTGTAACAATTTCATGCCCTGAACTCAAACTTGTCAAGGATATGTGGGTAGGAATCTCATCAAAGGAAATTTTGTAATAGGGAGAAAATTAGAAACAACTAAAATGTCCCATCAGTAGGGTAGTGTGTTTATGTAATAGAATGCTGTGGAGTAATTAAGTTGAAATCCATGTGTGTTGAGAAGAAAGCAAATTGCCAAAGGATACATGTGTAGTATGGTACCATTTATTGTGTAAAAATTAAAATCTTAATATAGTACTATGTTTTGTATACAGAGAAATCTATAGTTCAAGTGTAAAAACACTTGGGAATAAAAAGCATCGATTTTATGCAGTGCTCACCTCTGGTGAGTAAAGGAGAGCATATAATAGGATCTGGGAAGTTTGACTTTTATCTTTAATGTTACTTCTTAAACAGAACAAGATCTAAAGCAAATACGGCAAAAAGGTTAAAATTTAACAAACCAGATGTTGGGGGAACAGGCAAATAATTTTTCTGTCTTAGAGGCAAAGTAAATCCTTTGTTTTTTACTTCTTAAAATTCTTGTTAATAAATGGTGATATTGATAAAAATTAAAAAGCCACAGTATGCAGGTATGAAGTGATGATTCGCTTTAGTTCCTCAGATGTTAGCAATGATGGTTGACCTTGAAGAGGATGAGGACTGGGCAAATGCAGATGAGCTGGAAGATGATGACTTTGACAGGTAATCGCGCCTGCCAGACACTTTGTTGGAGGCTCCGTTGGCAGAATGACATGAGCTCGGGTGGCAGCGAGAGTTTGGGGTTTTAGGGCCTGTCTCTCACCACTATATTCTGTAATCTAAAGTTAGACTTCTAAGTTTGGAAACTGGGACACCTTAGCTTTCTTCCATTGTTTTTTTGTTGTTTTTTTTTTTTTAAGATTTTATTTATTTGAGAGAGAAAGCACAAGAGGGAGGAGGGTCAGAGGGAGAAGCAGACTCTCCAGTGAGCAGGGAGCCCAATGCAGGACTCTATCCTGGGACTCTGGGATCACGACCTGAGCTGAAAGCAGACGCTTAACTGACTGAGCCACCCAGACACCTGACACTTTGGCTTTCTGTGTCAAATTTTGTAAATAATTTATTTTTAATAAAATAGATACCTTTTCTACTCCATTTTACTCTAAATTTTCAAGATTTTTTTTAGTATGAGTATCTTAAAATATGTATAAAAAAGCTTTATTGTGAAAAATTTCTTTATATGCATAGACCTCACTTATAATAGTTGTTTCCACACAGTTCCCTGCAAAATGCCCTGTATTCCCAGTTTCGTAAAAGTTAACTTTAGACTAGAGAGGAGACAGTGGTAGCAAGATTTGTACTCTAGGGTAGAGTGACTTGGAGCTACTTTTTAACTTAGACTCGGGAGGCCCTCATGTACAGAGATACCTATTGCAGACTCCACCAGAATCTAAATCACTGTCCAGTGGTGTTGATGGCCTCTTCTTACATGCGTATGAGACGCAGCACTTCAGAGCTCTTTTATCTTCGTGGATTCTTTCAGTGGTCCTAAAGGTATATTCTTAGGTAGATTCAGGAGTGGAGAGGGGGGTTTGAGTGATTTGTCCAGGTTTTATAGACTGAGGTTTAATGCCATTTCTCTTACTCTTCCCAGTGCATTATACTACTCCCTTTCTTAAAGAGAACCAAAAGTATTCCCCTGAAAGACTGGTAGTCAGTATAAGCTACTGTAACAGGTATTAGGTAAAATTAAAGACATTTGACTTACACAATATACAGTGTGTTTTGCAGCTTAGTCCCATTATTAAAAATGACTCCTCTGGCTTAAATGCCATTTTGAAGTATATGAAAGTAATCCTTCACTGGAAATTACTTCATAGGGCTGAAGGGAAGACCACGCACAGATTGGGTTTCCTTTCCCTGGTTCATTTACTATAATGTGCTGCTCCCTGGCTTTTAACTTTCCCTGTACAAGGCACTTAATTTATATGACTTAGGAAGCTATTTTTCTCTGGGCTAGATGAATAAAATTTTCTTATCTGTGAGTAAATAGGTCTTAAGTATATTTTCAAGATGCGTTTGAATATATTCTAAAGATCATTTACAGCTTCCTCTTTATAGTCTCCTCCTGACAGTTTGAGATGATGCACATGCACGTGAGACACTCACTACTAATGTTGCAGTTCAAAGACAGTGCAAAAGGCTCTTATGGCCAGGTTTCTTCCGTTTTCAGTGAAAACACTGGAATCGAGTTTCACCTGCCCATAATTTGTGGCAATGCAGTTTGCACCCCTTTAAAAGCAAATAAGCTTACAGCAAGGAAGACATCCTCCAGAGTCTCAGCATGGCTTTCAATTTTCTGTGTTTTGTCCATTGAGGAGTTTGAAGGGTGTATGTCCAGGAAATGAGATAACACGGCTCTCCTAAACTGCTCCTATCTCTGAGTCTTGAAAGCATCAAAGCTTGAGTATCAGCCAGTGAGGGGTGTGTGCAGGGAGAGGAAGAGAAAGAACAAAGTCTTGAAAATTAAGATTGAGACATAGGACTTTTTACACCATGGTGAATGAATCATGAAAATGTTATGTGCCTTCCCCCTTTAACTCTGGATTTTTAACCCATAACTTCATACATTCGGAAGACTGCTTGAATTGGTCTTTCTCAGCCTTAGTTTAATGTGATAATGTGTTTAGATGTACATGTGTACAGTGCACTGTTCTTGCGTCTGTTGACTGAGGTGAATCCATTCTCTGGTCTGTGTGCAGCAATGCGGTTGCTGGGGAGAGCGCCCTGGACCGAATGGCATGTGGACTTGGTGGGAAGCTGGTGCTGCCGATGATCAAGGAACACATCATGCAGATGCTCCAAAATCGTAAGCCGGATCTCCCTCAAATGCTAGAGTAGTGTGGTGTGGCTTTCTAAATCCTAAACTCTGACAGGCGCTTAGACTTAATCTTTCTTCGCCTTTTTTATCCTGTGTTTAGCCCAATTTTTATATTATACTGATAAAATCCTATTTAGTCCTCTTTTGGAACCATTCAGTCTTATGCTAAAGAATGTTTTTCCTCACTACTGCAAATGTTCGATTCCCTCTTTGGAATTGGCTTCGATGCATAGGAAAAAATTGTAATTCCAAGGAAAAACTATAGATTTTCTCCCTAGCCAGAAATATCTAGGTTTTAACTTTTAAATAAGACATCTTTATTTAATGTTTATAAAATATTAGCATATTTGAGTCATATCGTCTTCCTTTATTTTTGTTTTTGTTTTTAAAAATGTATAATCAGAAGAAAAGCCACTTCTCTATTTCTGCTATTGTTTCCATAGCAAATATTTGGTCATTTGTCAGTCTCTGTACCTGTAATTTACATCAATATCGAAAATTGTTGTATAGATGTTATATTTTTGCCTTTTTTTTTTTTAAGATGTTATTTTTAAGTAATCTCTACACCCAGTGTGGAGTGCCAGCTCGCAATCTCAAGATCAAGAGTCACATGCTCCACCAACTGAGTGGAGCCCCTTATTTTTGTCTTTTTAATTACAGAGTTAAGGTGCTTAACTTTTTTTAAAAATTCAAATACAGAAATGTAAAAACTAAAAGTCCTTTAACTTAAGATTTAGAGATGGCCACCGTTAATAGGTCTCTGAGACTTTTCTCTGACCTCCTTTGTGCATACATGCAGTTTTTAAAAAAAAAAGTGAACATACCATATGGACACACCATACTTACTTTAAACTTTTACCCCAGGATGTATCGTATCACCATATAATAGCTCCCCCTCATTTTTTTTTAACAACCACGGAGCCTTCTACAATACCCCATTAAATGTTAATAGTTTTTGTTAACTACAAATAATGCTAAGGCATACACTCTCCTACAGAAATCCTGGCCTACTTGTATAGATATTTGTATCTATAGGGTACATTACATACAAGAGACACACTTGAGGGTCAGACCATTGATTCAGCATCTTTAAGTAGTAAAACGGAGTTGTAACAAAATACCAGCTTCAAATGAAGTGAACCGTTGAGAACTAGAGGCCTTATGCAATATACCTAATTCTTTCTTACCCTATATAAGATTCTTCTCTTGAAGAGGCATGGCCCAAAACCATTATCCCTTTTTAATGATGTGATTGTATATCTGGGTCTTGAATAATTGTCTTCCCCTTTTTTTCCCTCCTAAATTTCTTGACTTTTTTTTTTTTCCCCTCAAAGGGATGGAGACAGCATCAAAGATTGCTTAAGTTATAAGAGCTGCTAGAACGTATTTAGCTTGTCCATTTTTAAAATGAAGAAAGTAGCCCAGAGACCATAAAAGATTGCATGAGGTCACCCAGCTGCTGCTGTTTCACCCTTGGCTCACGCTATTCTTCAAATCAGTGTGGATGTGATTATGATTTGTAGTTCAAGAATTTGGCTTTTAAATTTCTGCTACAGCTTACTAGCTGGATGCCTAAGGCTTTATATATATGGCAATGAACTCTTAATAAGATTTGTTACTGTTAACTATATGGCTTTGAGGGCGCCTGGGTGGCTCAGTTGGTTAAGCGACTGCCTTCGGCTCAGGTCATGATCCTGGAGTCCCGGGATCGAGTCCCGCATCGGGCTCCCTGCTCAGCGGGGGGTCTGCTTCTCCCTCTGACCCTCTTCCCGCTCGTACTCTCTGTCTCTCATTCTCTCTCTCTCAAATAAATGGATAAAATCTTTAAAAAAAAAAAAAAAAAAAACTATATGGCTTTGAGCAAGCCTTTTGCACCTTAATTTCCTCGTCTGTAAAAGAGGAAAAAATGATGCAAAGATGTATTTCATGTGTGCAAAAAGTGCTTCAGCAACAGCAAACACTATGTATCTCCTAGTAACTTAACATGCGCCCCACTTTATTTTTAAAGATAGTTTTACTGGTTTTGCTTTAAATAATAAAAAGCAAATTTTGAAGGAGAAAAACCATTTCCAAATCCCCATACCAAAGCATCACATTCTGCTGAACATACTTTCAGGAACTCTGCCTGTTGGAGTTATGTAGGCATATCTTTTTTTTATTCCCTGAGCCAAATATGAACATCTTTAGTATTTATTGCATCTTTTCTTTAAATTAGTAAATTCAGTGTGCAGAGATGAGCATCTTATTTACCGGTTTCCTAGGATGATTATTCCTCAGTTGAAAATTTTTGGCTTACTGGTCTATTGAGGAATTGAAACACATTAAAAGTAAATATTTTAGTAAGGTTTTAATAATTAACAGCAAAATTAGGAATTTTTCAGAAATTCTTTCAAGTAGATTTAGTCACAACAGAGTTCATCTTTATGTGGGTTTTGGACTCCCCAAAGTGAACAATTAAGTTCAGCCTTTCCTACAACTTAACCCTTATGCCAGCAGTTCTCAAACATTCTGTTCTCAAGACCCCTTTACACTCTTAAAACTACTGAAGACCCCAGAGTGCTTTTGTTTATGTGGGTTATATTAATGTTTATACCATTAGAAATGAAAACAAACATTTAAAATATGCACTTAAAGATAACAGTAATAAACCCATTACACATTAACAAAAATAACATTTTTCATGAAGAATGACTCCTCCAAAACAAAAACATGTTAGTGAGAAGAATGTCTTAGGCATTTTTTTAGATATCTTAGCTGAGTTCCTATTTCTGCTTCTTCATTCAGTCTCGTGGGATTTTACACGTGTTGTAATCCTTGGAGTACTCCACTGGAGCCTCAGAATGAGAGTGAAAGAATATTATCAGGCGAATAATTTTGATTCAGAGAATCCCAGGGTTTTTGGGCCCCACTTTGAGAACTATTGCTTTACACAGATACTAGCTTTCTATATTTATATATCTCTTGTTTTGTGCCACAAGTTAGGTGAAACAGCTTAGAGGGAACAATAATGTAGTAAATATAAATATTTAGAAATGAGAGGGAATTATATGTTAGAATATGATGGGAAGGTTCAGTAAAATAAATATTGCTTAGCTAATATTCTGTTAGTCTAAAATCACATAGCCTTTAGTAATAGAATACAAATAAAGTTCAACTATCGTCATTTACCATATTGTTAAATAAAAATTCTTTAAAAGCATCTTTCCTCCATGGCTTTTTTTTTTTTTCTCTTTAAAGAAATGTGACTGGGGCACCTGGCTGGCTCAGCCAGTAGAGCATGCAACTCTTGATCTTGGGGTTATGAGTTCAAGCCCCATGTTGGGTGTGGAGATTGCTTTAAATAAATAAAATAATAAAATGTGACTGTGGATGGAGATCAGTGAATCTTTATTCAGTAAATAGCAGTGTGTGACACAAAATCCAGATATTTGTTGCTTACGGTAAATCTTAGGGGGAAAGCCTTATTTTCAGTAGTTGGTATAAATACTAATAAGCTCTTTGCTTCCATATTGCCTTTGAACTACTTTTAGAATAGAAATGCTCATGTGATGTAACCGTCGTCACTTTAATGAAATAGTCCCAGTCAGGCACTTTTTCTGTTCATTTTTCTAATTAGTGTATAAAAATATTTTGATAGTCTTTTCCAAATAAAAAAAACTTTGTTTTATGCTTCTGACTACCAGAGTGCATGTTTGTACTGGTTAATTGCTCTTCTTTCATGTGTAATTATTTTCTGTAGCTGACTGGAAATACCGGCATGCGGGATTAATGGCCTTATCTGCCATTGGTGAAGGATGCCACCAGCAAATGGAAGGAATTTTAAATGAGATAGTAAATTTTGTTTTGCTTTTTCTTCAGGATCCTGTAAGTACCAGTAAATATCTGACTTATAGTTATTACCATAGTTTCACATGGGAACCCATTGCCTTTACTTATACAAAGTAACCTATTCCAGCATCCGAGAGTCAGGTATGCAGCCTGTAATGCCGTGGGACAGATGGCTACAGATTTTGCACCTGGTTTCCAAAAGAAATTTCATGAGAAGGTAAGTAACAAGGCCCCAAACACTCAAGAAGAGCGGTGGCATTTTAAGAAGAGCGGTGGCATTTTGTGTGTATACTTTGAAATGTGGCATTTCAAAATGTGTGCTTATCTGTTTCATTTCACAGGTGATTGCAGCACTGCTGCAGACAATGGAAGACCAAGGCAATCAGCGAGTGCAGGCCCACGCCGCTGCCGCTCTTATTAACTTCACTGAGGACTGTCCCAAATCACTACTTATCCCATATTTAGACAATCTGGTGAAACATCTGCATTCCATCATGGTACTTAAGCTTCAAGAGGTAAGTTTCTAGGTCTTCCAGCTCCTTATCTAGAGATTAACATAGGTTAATTTGTTGGGTAAGACCTAGAGAAAGAGAAACTTTTCGGCATGGCCATAAAGAATAGAAAGTTGGGTTCAGCTATTTGAAGTAATTCAGTCTTGATGAGAGAATAGGCCAATACTGGAGTTGGGGAAGATGATAGAGCCTAAAGGTTAGGTAAAATCAGTATTTGAAGTGCCTTGAAATCAAGGCAATTATTTTGAATTCTGATTTATGTAAATTGGAAGAACCATTTTGTTCTTAACTGCTGCAAGAAATCATGATAATGTGATTGCAGGAAATTAGCATGGTAGCATTGTGAGGCGTAAACAAAAAGGGAGAAGATTTAAGTCAAGACTCAGAAGATTATTGCTCAGAGAGCTTAGGTGGAAATTGGGGAAGAGGATTCTAAAAGTCATTTCTCCTTTCTGCTGGTTTGAATTTAAAAAGAAGTAGTAAAAAATGTTGACTATTCTTCTCACCTGGATGACCGAAGTAAAGAGATGAGAAAAAATACCTTTTTTGCTTTAAATATGTTGGATTTCAAACAAGGCCTGGCTATCCAAATAGAAGAAAGTTTATAGTTATAGCTTAAATAAGAGGTGCAGCCTAAAAACTATTGGCTGAACGATGTTTAGTACAGCAGTGTGTGAGAAAGAGGTTGCAGGTGAGAAAGGTGAAGATTTAGGCTTAGTTTGTTGTCAGATACAATGAAAATGCTGTAAAAATGACAGGAATAAAAAGGACAAATAAAAGCCTTTTTTTAGCTATTATATTTAACAGTCATAAAGTTACTGTCAAGTTGCTGTAAAAGTAAAGCCTAATATTAGAAACTCGGTTCTTTTTCTTTTCTTTTTTTTTTTTTAAGATTTATTTGAGATGGGGGAGGGGCAGAAGGAGAGAGAAAATCTCAAGCAGATTCTCCACTGAGTGCGGAGCCCAGCGCTGGGCTCCATCCCAGGACCCTGAGATCGTGACCTGAGCCAAAACCAGGAGTCAGACACTCAATCAACTGAGCCACCCAGGCACCCCTAGAATCTCAATTCTTGTACATTAATTCATTGTGAACCAGTGACAGTTTGCCTAGCCCTGTTCTAAAGGAGAACAGGGTGGAAGACAGATACAGTGTCTCAGAAGGCAAAGAAAGGGGTTTGAAACAGGATGGGTGTTCAGTGTCAGATGACAGCAGACTAAGAACATGAAAAAGGAACTTGAGTTAATCTGAAGACAAAAGAAGTAGACCCAAGTGGAAGGCAGATGAGTTGGTTATTCAGGAATAGATGGATCAAACGTGACTTTACAAGTAGGTTTGGGTCGAGGGTTGAAGTGTAAAGAAAGTTTCTGTTGCATCCCCTAACCCCAGATGGGCAACATGTCAGATTTTTAAAGACTAAAAGAAGGAATTGCTAAGATGGGATGGGAAAGAGGATAAGGTATGTGGTCAAGAGCTGTACAAAGAGAGGGTAGCCAAGGAAGAACGGCATTCCTCTGAGATCAGAGGTAGGCTCAAGACCTGAAATGTGGAGCAGATGCAGACGGTAGTAGGGTACCCTCTGAGAGGGGCGGAGGAAGTGGTAGTCCAAGTTGAAGAGCTCTGTGGAGAGTGGCTGGAGTTGATGAGCGGAATGAAAAAAATCTGGAGTACTCACTGGGCCAGGTATTCATATGAAGCCACAGGGATTATAAAATAGTATTACCAGGTGACAGCGTGAGCCCAGCTGCGAATACCCACTGCTTGTTACCAGCCAGGTCAGAGAACACCACAGGTCTTCGGTGTAGGAGCAATGTGAGCTCATCAGTCTCACCAGACAGTGGGACCATTTGTGAGAGGACTCTGGCACCGGTGGTGCTGCTGGGGGGACCTTCCGGGGAGAGGCAGGTTAGAAGACAGAGGGAATTCTCCCCACACGGGCCAGCACAGCACCAAGTGTACAGTAAGGAGTGGGAGGACTAACACACACAGGCACTAAGCTGGGGATACAAAAATTGGAAGAGGAATCAGATTCGTGCTTGAGCACGAGCTGCTCGGAGATGAAGCAGACATGAGAAAGGAGCGCTGCGTCACCAGGGGAGCGAGGAGACCCTCAGTAGTTCCACAGGGGTCCTTTCATCTGCTCTGGAACCTGCGCTCTGCACTCTGGCTGCTGGACGGTGGTCTCAGCTTGCTGTTGCAGAGAAGCGTTTGGAGAACGCGCAGGGGGTGTTTCTTCCAGTTTCTCATTTCCACGACTTAATTTGTGTGTCTTCCTTCTCCTAGTTGATTCAGAAAGGCACCAAGTTAGTGTTGGAACAAGTTGTGACATCTATCGCATCAGTTGCAGATACTGCAGAGGAAAAATTTGTCCCCTACTATGATTTATTTATGCCATCACTAAAGCACATTGTCGAGAATGCAGTTCAAAAGGAACTCAGACTTCTCAGAGGAAAAACTATTGAGTGCATCAGCCTCATTGGTCTGGCCGTTGGGAAGGAAAAAGTAAGTGATTTTTCGAAGGTTGAATTTACTGTAAGTAATTTGGCTGTGGAGGCATTGAGGGTACTAGAGGGCTTTTTCTTCGGATAAACGGTTTTCTGGATGCTTGATTTTTTCCCATCATCTTACTCTCCTTTCACTGCTACTTTGTATATAAATTCATTTTATCAGTGTTAATATTAAGGCTTTTTCTTAATTATGGTCTTGAAACTTTCTCCTTTTCCTACCCCATGTATAATCTATCTCCTGGGAGGCATGTGGAGTTCAAGATCCATACCATATGTTTAGTTTCATCCATTTCAACACGTACATTCCACTTGCTTTCTTGTTAATCCAAAAGCCTCAGGTGTTCCAAGAGAGAAATCCTACATGCATGTAGCTCTTCAGAAAATAATTAGCAAGGACCATTCGCCAATGTATTTTTCTTCCCCCGCCAGCATCTCAGAGTTGTCAAAGCTGATCCAAAGAAGTTCCTCTGTCACTGACCCCTCAGGTTCCAATTCTCAGAACTATCAACATTAGAACCTCTGGTGGGTTTCTCTGAAACCAGCATCAGTATTAACTTACCCTATAAATTGCTTTCTGTGGGATACTGAGAACCTAACCAATAATTTATGTCCCATATTCTCTGTATCTGGCCTTCAAACTGTCTTTGAAACACTGCCTGTTTACACAGTAGAGATTGCCAGAACTACAGAGTTAAATGAAAATCATATGGTTCTAGGGAGCAATCCAAAATTTTATTTCTGGATTCGGATTATCTTTTTACTGCTGGAAATGCATAAACCATAGACCAAAACTTGATGTCATTAGAAATACCTCTATTCCACAGTTCACCCTGACCTTTACTGGAGAATATATTTTTCTAGAAAGAGCACTAAGTCTGTGCAATATATAGATGAAAATTTGTCAGTGTAACTTTTGTCTGAGGGGTTATGACCCATGTGGGAAATGTAATAGATTTTCTTTTGGAAAGTTTTGTTACTATACAAGAAACAAAATTGGGTAGCAATAAGCACCTCTCTGATCTGGTAGCCACAAGTACCACTAGCGTTGATTTTCCCAAATATTTTCTTCTAGTTCATGCAAGATGCATCAGATGTGATGCAGCTCTTATTGAAGACCCAGACAGACTTCAGCGATATGGAAGATGATGATCCTCAGGTAAAGCAGCTTGCACACATTCACCTTGATCCATTTGGGAGTTGTGGCTAGTGCAGGGTTAATGTACTCAAAAAAGAAACAGTAATAGGCTTCTTAAGATAACCCCTGGTGTCAGAGACCGTCTTCACTGGTTTTCCTTCACTTGTCCTCCCACCTTTTTCTCAGTCTGCCCCCTCTGCCCTGACTCTCAATTTATTTTTGGTGCTCTTAGGGTTCTGTCCTGGACCCTCTTATCTCCTGAGCAGTGTCATCTACACCGTGGCTTCAGTTTCCCTCTGTATGCTGTGACTTCCAGATCTTTCTCTGAATTAAAGGTTCATTTATCCAACAACTTACTAGACATCTCCATTTGGATGTCTCCCAGCCTTCTCAGTGCCACATGACTTCCTTCCCCTGTCAAAGAAATACAGAAACCTAACAATCTTAGAACATGCTCTGCTTTTCTCTTTCTGCCTGCGAACAAACATTCGTTTCACTTAGAACCTGCCCCCCACTCGGCCTCATTCCTGCTCATATTTCACGTCTGGTCTAAGTCTCGAAAGTGAGTCCTTATGGCACCGTGTTGTAAATTGTATGTGTGTGTCGTAATTCTAGTCGTAGTCACTGTGCCTGACGTGTAACAGGCACTCTAACTGTTGAGTCACATTTTGACTTCATGGAGCCACGCTGTAATTGTTTCCCGTAAACTTAAAATTGGTTTGGTTTTGTTTTGTTTTAGAGTAGGAGTGGGTCATTTGCGTCAATATATGCGACATAGATATGTTGGGGAGTAGTAAAAAACCACTTTCTGGGTTACCGGGATGATGAATTACAAACTAGATTTTCTGTAGGAATTTGCAGGTGACTAAGTACGTGACCACAGTGGTAGAAGAGGTGTCTTTAGCATACCCAGCCGCTTAGAAAATTAAAACCGCTACGAGAAAGGGATGTTTTGTTTCTTGGGTGTTAATAAATGTTTAATGAATGGAATGCAAGGCAGTAGGGATACGGTCAGATGAAATAGGTTCCTACCTTCAAAAAATTAGTGCCTAGGAGTTGCTGTGGTTAACTGGGTTTTATTTATGTGGTCTAGATGCTATTAGAGAAAAACTATGTATTGCTTTTTGAAAGTAAGAAACAATAAGACATAGTCCTGGTCTTTCTCTTTTGTCTCACTTGCTATCTGTATCAGAAGGTAAAGGTTCACAATGATTTTGTTGTTGTTTCTGAATGTTTTAAGTATATGACCTTAGAAACTGTACTTACTTCTTAAAGAGGGTGAATGTAAAATAAAACATTGTTTTTATGAAATAGGGAAATGGCTTTCTTTGTGATCTCTTTTTATCCATTGTCTTAAAATCAATTTTAATTTTCCCCCCCAGATCTCTTACATGATCTCAGCATGGGCAAGAATGTGCAAAATTCTTGGAAAAGAATTTCAGCAGTACCTTCCAGTGGTTATGGGGCCTTTAATGAAGACTGCTTCGATTAAGCCTGAAGTAGCCCTTTTAGATAGTAGGTATCTTCATAAAGATATAGCAGTTGTAAGGTTCTTCTCTGTAATTATTTTTAACATAAATTTGTTTTCTTTCCTGTTAATAGCCCAAGACATGGAGAATATGAGTGATGATGATGGTTGGGAGTTTGTGAACCTTGGGGATCAGCAAAGTTTTGGTATTAAAACTGCAGGACTGGAGGAAAAGTCTACTGCTTGTCAGATGCTGGTGAGTGTGTACAATGTTTACCAGACGTCAGTTGACAACCTCCCGTAACACATACGTACACATTCCAGAGGAGTTCTTTTCATAGATGCTAAAGAAATTATTTTAAAGAGCAGGAATATATTCTTTAAAATGTAGAAACCTTCTGACCCAATATTTCTACTTCTGGATAAAGAAATCATGTAGGTGGAGCATCTGGGTGGCTCAGTCAGCTAAACAGCCTACTCTTGATTTTGGCTCAGGTCATGATCTCAGGGCCCTGGGATCAAGCCCCACATAGGGCTCCTCCGTGCTCAGCAGGGAGTCTGCTTGAGGATTCTCTCCCTCTGCCCCTCTCCTTGTTCGCCCTCTCTCTCTTTCTAAAATAAATCTTTTTAAAAAAGGGAATCATGTAGGTAAGCTTCATTATCAGTGCTGTTTCTAACAAGAACAACAAAAAACAAGCAGCTTGAATGCCTATTAGTAGGAAGATAATAGTAATGTACCCTAGACTGTTACACAGCTGATACAGAGCTACGTGGGGGCAAGGACTTTTGTCTGTTTTGTGCTTAGTGTATAGTAGATAAGATGACCAAGAAATATTTTTTTGAATGAATGAACAGAAATGTGCTCATGATACTGAAAATAAAACTGTATGGTTTCACTTGTTAAAAAAAATATATATAAACATGGTAGGGACATCAAAATGTTTGCAATGATTATCTCTTACAGTATTATGGGGTCTTGCGTGTAAGTTCTCTTTGAGTTGTTTTTTTCCCCTTTATGAGCATATTGTTATAGACAGGGACAATATATTTTTTAAAAGAATTTAAAAATTACGGCTTTGGGTTACAAATTTAGCAGTTAAGTAAGCCTAAGTAAAAGTTAATTGCTTACATTTTATTTTGTATTAATAAAGCACTGTTGTGTTCTCGAATTCATTTAAACTTTATTTCTTAAACTTACGCTTATCAGTACTTGCTATATTTTATAAATATTTGTCTATAATTTATAAACATTTTGGATTTTTGTGGTATCTCAACTAGAGAGCAATTATAAATGTCACATCTCTAAACAAAACTATCAAATCTTTTAATGTAGTGGAAGAAAGTAAAGAAACAATTATTTTTAAAACCGCGTTGTTTGGAGCACCTGGGTGGCTTGGTCATTTGGGCATCCAACTCTTGGTTTCAGCTCAGGTCATGGTCTGGGGGTCGTGAGATTGAACTGCATCAGACTCTGCACTGAGCATGGAGCCTGCAACCCCTGTTCACAGGGGCTCTCTCTCTCAAAATAAATAAGTAAACAGCACTGTTTTTTGTTTCACTGCCAAAATTATTTCTTTTTTAAGATTTATTTGAGGGGCACCTGGGTGGCTCAGTCGTTAAGCGTCTGCCTTCGGCTCAAGTCATGGTCCCAGGGTCCTGGGATCGAGCCCCGCATCGGGCTCCCTGCTCAGCGGGAAGCCTGCTTCTCCCTCTCCTACTCCCGCTGCTTGTGTTCCCTCTCTTGCTGTGTCTCTCTCTCAAATAAATAAAATCTTTAAAAAAAAAAAGATTTATTTATTTGAGGGGGAGAGAGAATACTCAAGCAGACTCCCCACTGAGCACGGAGCCCGAAGTGGGGCTAGATCCCAAGATTCTGAGATCATGACCTGAGCTGAAACCAAGAGCTGGAAGCTCAACTGAATGAGTCACCCAGTCACCCCTGAAATGATTAAAAAAAAAAAAAAAAAATACAAGATAACATAAGCCTATTTGCAGTTTTACAGAGTAAGTGATACGCTACAATTACATATTTAGATTTTTTTTTTTTTTTTTTTAAAGCGAGAGGATGAGCGTGGAGGGAGAGGCTCCTTGCTCAGAGCATAGCCTGACACAAGGATCGATCTCATGACCCTGAGATCACGACAGGAGCCAAAATCAAGAGTTGGACACTTACCCAACTGAGCCACCCAGGAGCCCCTATATCTTTTTTTTGTTTTTTTAATATTTTATTTATTTGAGAGAGAGAGAGTGTGCACAAGCAGGGGGAGGGGCAGCGGGAGAGGGAGAAGCAGACTCCCCACCAAGCAGGTTGCCCAATGTGGGGCTCGATTCTAGGCCCCTGAGATCATGACCTAAGCTGAAAGCAGCTGCTTAACCAACTGAGCCACCCAGGTGCTCCTTATCTTTTTAAATTATTTTCCTTAATTGATACATTTTGTTTAAGGTTTCTCAGAGTGCCAAAACTTGCAAAATTCTCCCATGCATAAGAACTAAAATGTTTCGTGTGTGAGCCTTTGAACAACAGTGTATACTGCAGTCACGCCATGGCCCTTTCCCATTTTACAGTTCTTTTTACATTTATATTTGTGTTTCCCAAACACCTTTCACAGTACTGCATGCAGCTTTTTTTTTCCTTAAGATTTTATTTATTTGAGAGACAGAGTGTGTGCAAGCAGGGGGAGGGGCAGAGGGACTCTCCAGGAGACTCCGTGCTGAACACAGAGCCCAACACAGGGCCTGATCTCACAACCCTGAGATCATGACCTGAGTAGAAATCATGGGTGGGATGCTTAATGAACTGAGCCACCCACGTACCCCCCTGCATGCAGCTTTAAATGTATTTCTAGTCAGGATGCAGCATTATGTGGTCTTTATGATTCTGCTATTTGTTAATAAATATTAATATCTTAAAACTAACGTGGATCTTGATGTCTTTTCCAATATTTTGTTTTCAGGTTTGCTATGCTAAAGAGTTGAAGGAAGGCTTTGTGGAATATACCGAGCAAGTTGTCAAACTGATGGTCCCTCTACTGAAATTTTACTTCCACGATGATATCCTGCAACTTTTGAACGCAAGACGTTTCTAGAATTAGTTAAATTATAGCTTGTTCAAGTATTAGACTTTGTGTTAACTGAAGCCTACGTCACCGTTACTGTTTGCACGAAGCTTCATTTTTTGCATGTGCTTTAGTTTCATGGTTTTTGCTTGTGCCAGAAACATGAAAAAGAAAATGTTACCGAACTACTAGTTGACAGCTTTTTCTGTGAACCTCTGAAGGATTTTAAGGATTGATATTTTATTAGCGTATGTTTGCAGTTATATATAATTGCTATTTTTCTCAAGTATTTTTTGGTGATGTTAAGAAACTAAGATCTTTCTTAATAGGTTAGAGACCCACTGATAATTTTCTGTGGTTCTACATTGGGGAGAAATATTTCTTAATAAATCTACATGTTAAAGGTTTTCTTCTCAACGTGATAATAGCAATTAATACATACAGAAACATTTTTATGCCTTTACACACACACACGCACGCAATTTCATAGATGGATTTTGAAAAAAGGACAGCCCAACAGTGTTGGGAGTCCAGACCCAAACCGAGATCTGCCTGACTCCACAGCCCGTTTGTTGTAGTTCTTCATGCAGTATTCTGTAGTGGCATCCTTAACAAAAGACAGCTTTTGCCCAACAGAAACTTACCATGATGCCAGAGGACGAGCTAGTCTCAGGACCTTATTTTACAAATGATATTAGATAGGGAGGGGCAACTTGATCTTTAGTGAAAACCGAAAAGGCTCTGACAGGAGGAGAGCCTCATTAGTTTTCCCAGGAGAATCATAGCTTTGGTTGCATTTATTAGAAACCTATATTGCCTAAAGTTTTGAGATAGGAACATCTTGAGATATGCTCTAAGGATCCCAGATCCTTTCACATTTCAGACTCATTGGTGCTGTATTATAGGTGACAGAAAAGACAGGAGATAAGTCACATGGGTAGGGAGATGTCTGTTTTTGTACCCATATTCTACTTACCACAAGCTCCTGTGTAGCAATCTCGGATAAACAGACGTTCCTGGTGCTCAGTGAGCACTTTAATGTTTACATAAGCAAAGAAAGTGATAGAATGATCTTTTGAGGATAGGGAGTACACTAAGTGTATCTAAGAATAGTGATTATGTTTCCTTAACAATAAAACGTGTTCGAGTGGCAGCAGCAGAATCCATGCCTCTTCTCCTGGAATGTGCGAGAGTTCGTGGTCCTGAGTATCTCACACAGATGTGGCATTTTATGTGTGATGCTCTAATCAAGGCCATTGGCACAGAACCAGATTCAGATGTCCTCTCAGAAATAATGCATTCTTTTGCGAAGGTAAATATTTTTCTCTTAAAAATATGTATAAGGTTATGTGTTCATTTATTAGTCTTGCTAAATAAATTGAATCTTTTTGTGCTATAACAGATGATTTTCTTATTTACTGGAATTGTTTAATTCTTTTTTAGTTTAATGTTTTGGTATTGTCATTCTTTTTGTTTTGTGTTCGTTTTTTTCCAGAGTCGCTGCTCTTATAGTCCAGTCTTGATTAGTTTCCACCATCATTTCCCTAATAATCCAGCTGCAGAATCTTGGCTCATTTCCAGCCCACACCTAGTTTGTCCTATTCTCTCCTATATCCCTCTGCTCTTCACATTGCCTATGTCTTCTTTGTGCTGAGCTAGCCTTTCTTGGTCTGTTCCAGAAGTCTTTGTCCTTACTCTCCCTCTCAGTTCACTCTCCTTTTCTCAGGCGTGAATTTGCTTGTTACTTGTCACTCCTCTTCCCATATTCTTGTTCAGCTCCGTGGCGTGCCCCTAGTTCGTTTTAAAAGTTCTTCATCACCTTTGTTTGTCCCTATTTACACCCCTGCAGTTTGAATTTTCTTCTATTTTTCCAAAGAATGCCTGCTGCTGGGCCTTTGCACATATCATCTCCCCCAGCTGCAGTGCCCTCCCAGCACACGCTTGCCCTTTCTCCAGCTGGGTTCGTGTAGAAGTCTGTGTGTGGTGATTGAACTCCCTAGAGGCTGGGTGCTCTGCTCCATCTTTGAGACCTCAGCACCTAGCAGTAATGCCTGGCATTTAAGATAGGCTCAGGATCTGTTTCATATAAAAATATTGCTTAAATTTTTTTCTTTGAAGTACTATCATTGTAACACACACCAAGCATTATCTACTCATTCAATCATTAGTCTTCCAGGGTACTGGCTTAGTGAATTTTTCTCATGCTTCCATGTGATTCTTAATGGAATTTAACTTTTGGACTCTAAAACCCTTAAATCCCATGGCTTGCTTTCTTTCCTCAATTTCATTGCAGTGCATTGAAGTTATGGGAGATGGATGCCTTAATAATGAACATTTTGAAGAATTGGGAGGAATATTGAAAGCTAAACTCGAAGAACATTTTAAAAATCAAGAATTGCGGCAAGGTAAGTTTTCCACGCTTTTCTTTCTGAAAGTAATCCTTGACCATTTTGGCGACATTTAAAAAGACATTTATTTGGGTGTGTTTTAGTTAAAAGACAAGATGAAGACTATGATGAGCAGGTGGAAGAGTCACTACAAGATGAGGTAAATTATTCCCTTCAGAACTTAATTTATATGATCATTTGCATTTGGAAGATTTTTAAATGCTTAAGTTTCTAATTCATCTGACTTGTCATTCTGATGGTAATGATCAGTAATTTTTAGCAGAAGAATCTGACATGTGTTGCATTTACAAATTTAGAGAATAAGTAATTGAAATTAGCTGATTGTGGTTTGGATGCTGTGTGTGAGTTCTTGTTGCAGAATCTCACGTATAACAGCGCTTGTCAGTTCACCTAGTATTTCTTTTACATACTGCTCTGAACAACTTTTTATTTGGTGGTGCTTTCAGCATTTTAAAGATAAGTGAACTCAAATTCAGATGTTGAATGACTGTCTAATGCCACACACTATTGACAATCTGGGGCTTAAGGCCAGATCTTTTTGTAACATCAGCTGTTTTTCTCCCAGACCACAGAATATAATACAGATTTCCTTATAAATAATACACATAGAGTGGCTGATGTAAGTCTTCTTTACCTTGTTACTCAGTTCTCTCCTCATCGAATCACTTGATGCCATCAATTCTATTTCCGCTGTGTGTTCAGGGTCCAAAGTGTGGCATGTAGCCATCCTGGTGGACCCAGGTCAGCCCATTTCTGTGCGGGTTGCTCACATGCTGACAGGCGCGGATTATGAGTAACTGACCCCACGTCTCCGCCAGTCTGCTCCAAGATTAGAAACATTCTTGCAGAAAACAAAAAATAGTACTCAAGTAAAAACACTTCTGTCTCAGAATCTTTTGAAACTTTCAAGAAAACTCTTTGGAATAAGTACAATACTTGCCCATACCTTTATCTGTCTATAGGCAGGTAGGAGATGCCACCCCCAATCATCGAGGTAACCGCAGTCTCCAGATGTTTGCTATGCCCTTAAGAAAATGATGAGAAATTTAATTTTCTATATTTCTTAAGATTTTTTTAAGTAAATGTAACTGTTCGTCATAGTGGAGATACTTTTTAATACATAAGGGTGTTGTGTGTGTTTTTTTGTTTTTGTTTTTAGGATGATAATGATGTTTATATTCTGACCAAAGTGTCAGACATTTTACACTCAATATTCAGTAGCTACAAGGAAAAGGTGTTACCATGGTTTGAACAGCTGCTTCCGTTAATTGTCAACCTAATTGTAAGTGTTGCCTCTCTTTGACAGTTATTTTAGATAGTTGCCTGGAATGTTTTCAGTGCAGCACTTGAAAACACACTTTCAGGTTAAAATGGATCTTAGAAATCATAAAGACCTTCCAGAGTACATCTTTAATTTTATCAAGTTTATTGCATTGCCCTTGATATTTTCTCATTTAAGGTTTGCTAATTAGGTTTTCCATAGTTCAATTAAATTACAATGCGTTCCAGAGACCTACAAATGACTTTTCATTATTTGAGGTTACGTGTGCCCTGCTAAATTAACAAAATGATTACTTTTTTTGGTGGACCCTAGAGGATTCAGTTAAAATCCTTGTTACGTACAACCAGCAATCATACATTGTGGATGATGGCCTTACGTATTCAGTTTTTAAAATATGCATGAAAAGCAATCAATAGAAGTTTGTCTTGCTTTGGCTTTTAATTTTGCATTGTATTTAGTAGCACAGCACATTTTTTAAAACGTTTAGGCCCATGTGACTTAGCCTGTTGAGTGGATATATAAAGCTAAAACCTGTTCACAGCTTTTCTTGTTGTTTCTTAAAGACAGCATTATTATCTTTTTTTGAAGCAAATGTACATATGTTGCTGCTGCAGCTGAAACAAGCAATGAAAAACAACACAGTAATAATTACTTCTTATGAATAACAATCTTCAACTTACAACAGAGATTTAATAAACTACAAGTTTAAAAGACTTTGCATGATTGTGGGATTCTATAGAAAATCATGCAAAGTCTTTTAAACTTGTAGTTTATTAAATCTCTGTTGTAAGTTGAAGATTGTTATTCATAAGAAGTAATTATTACTGTGTTGTTTTTCATTGCTTGTTTCAGGAATATCCATGTAAGCTGATAGTCTATAGTGAAATTTTTTTTTTTTACATTCTTTATGTACTCCAGTATTCAAAGCTTAAAAGATTCTCTCTTTTATAGTGTCCACATAGACCATGGCCAGACAGACAATGGGGATTGTGCATCTTTGATGATGTCATAGAACACTGTAGTCCAGCCTCATTTAAATATGCAGAATATTTCTTAAGGCCAATGCTCCAATATGTATGTGACAACAGCCCAGAAGTCAGGCAAGCAGCTGCATATGGCTTGGGAGTCATGGCACAGTATGGTGGAGATAACTATCGTCCTTTTTGTACAGGTACTTCCGTTTGTTTGGTTCCAGGCATTCCTTTTATCACTTCCTTGTTATCTTTTCCACACCCCCAAACCCCCAAACATTATATAGCTATTTTTGCTGTATTCACCTTCCCTTTCTTAAACATCTCACCTATAGCGCATACGTGGTGACCTCTTTATTCTCCTAGAAATGGGAATGAAGTCTGAGTGGAATCTGAGCCTCCCCACCCCGTCCTCCAGAGTACAGTTCTTGTGGGTTTGGGAGTTACACCCTGGCTCTAGCAAAGGACCTTTTTTTTTTTTTTAAGATTCTTTTGAGAGAGAGCACACACGAGCGGGGAGGGGGGGCAGAGGGAGAGGGAGAAGCAGGCTCCCCACTGAGCGCAGAGCCCAATGAGGGGGCTCGATCCCAGGACCCTGAGATCATGATCTGAGCCGAAGGCAGACACTTAACTGACTGAGCCACCCAGGCGCCCCTAGCATAGAACTTTTCAGACATACTGGGGTCCCTGTAGGGTTAGCACAGGAATGTAGCTGGGGGCTTTTAAAAGCTGAAATACCCTGAGGTGGTCGGGGGTATAAATCTGGAGACTCCTGACCTTGACATCATGGGGTTCTCGGTAGAGTGAGTGCTGGTACTCCTGGCCACGTTGGGGCAGCCTGCCTTTCTTACTTCTGGTTCTGCAGCCAAGAAGACAAAACATGCCTTAGACCTTACTAATTCTTCACTGTAATCGATAACTGGGCCAAAGATAGAAAAAGGAATATTGCCATGAAAATGTGAGGTTTTAACTGACCTTCTTGCAATTGCCTATTTTAGAAGCACTTCCACTGCTGGTAAGAGTTATTCAGTCAGCCGATTCTAAGACCAAAGAAAATGTCAATGCTACAGAGAACTGCATCTCAGCAGTAGGGAAAATTATGAAGTTCAAGCCCGACTGTGTGAACGTTGAAGAAGTCCTGCCACACTGGTTGTCTTGGCTTCCACTACATGAAGATAAAGAAGAAGCTGTTCAGACCTTCAATTATCTGTGTGACTTGATTGAAAGGTAAGAAAAAAAGGACAAATAGACCTTATTTCTTCCTCTTTCTGTAAAACAGTGTTTCCTGTGCACTGCCCTCAAATACAGTATAGGTTTCTAATAATGTTGTCTTTATAAATCATGCTAAACCATATCACAGTTAATGCTGCCTTACAGTTAGATCTAATTTTGACTTATTCTTTATGGAATTAGATTCAACAGTTGAGGGATTGTAGAACATAATGTTTTAAGAAGGTTCCCTTTTAATATTGTCACCCACCCCATTTATCTGTTTTTTGTTTATTTGGCTTTAGATTTTTTTTTTTTTTTCCAAAGATATTTATTTGACAGAGAGAGCACAAGCAGAGGGAGAAGCAGGCTCCCCGCTGAGCAAGGAGCCCAATGCGGGGCTTGATCCCAGCACCCTGGGATCATGACCTGAGCTGGAAGCAGATGCCACCCAGGCGCCCCACTTTAGATTTTTTTTTTTTTTAATTTCAGCTTTACTGACGTGTAATTGACCTGTATCACTTACTAGTAGAATGAGATTGAAGAATGTTGGTAGTGCCATTATTTGACCCTCTAGAATTTTGGTGTTTTTCTTTGGATTCAGGAATCAGTGGTATAAGGAAAGTATTCCAGACAGGTAATCAAGATCTGGCCCTGGGCCCTGGCATTATTAATGCTATTTTGTGTCCATGAGTGTATCTTAAGAATTGCAACAACTGGGAGGCTATAGAAGCTATCAGATCCCAAGGCGTGTTCTTTGGTGTCTGTTTTTCTAAATCCAAGTTCTCCTAAATATTAATCAGATCTAGGCTCTGTCGCTCTTAATTACTGCTTTTATTCATGAATAACTCTAAGGGCTACAACCACTCCTTTCCTGGAATTTGTAGAAATAGGCCAGTGGGCATATTCCTTCATGCCCGTTTAAGTTCAGGTTCACACAAATGTTGTGGTTGAGTGTTCCCACAGAGAACTATCATTTAGGGATGTGGTGGCCATCCTGGAGACTATACACTCCTTATCTGCTCCTGCCTCTGAAGCCACCACTTCTCCATCATGCTATTTGATCATCTCCCTTGGAAATGAGTATTCCGAAAGTCTCTTAATGAAAGACTAGAATTCTAGTTAAATTCACTGTTACGTTTCTTTCCATGAAACTTGCCTAAAGTTTATTTCCCAGCTTACTCTTGAAATGCTCCTAAATCCTTTTGAACTTCAAATTTATTTGGAAACCATTTTGCCATATATAAATTCTTAGTAATAGCTCTTTTTTTCTTTAAATAAGTCATAAATTATAAAGCACTTAGAACATTCTTTCCTTGGCCCTTAAACCTGAGAGATGAGCCAAGTATTTTTCCTCATTTACATGGGGAGACCCTGAAGAGCTAATAAATACAATTAGCTTGTTTTCCTTCCACTGAATTTTATTTTAGTGAATGCATAATTATAACAAAATTCTGTAACAATTCTATGTTGGAGGAAGGATGTAGGAAAGTATGAGTGCTTGAGTGATTTCTCCTTATAATTTTCATTTATAATGGCTTTCTTCTTTTTGGTCAGTAATCACCCCATCGTTCTTGGCCCAAACAATACCAATCTGCCCAAAATATTCAGTATAATTGCAGAAGGAGAAATGCATGAGGCAATTAAACATGAAGATCCTTGTGCCAAACGTCTGGCTAATGTAGTTCGTCAAGTACAGGTAAGCTGTTCTGCTTAAATTGGGGCAGGGGAAATAAAATAGTTTTTTGGGAGGTGTTTTGGTTTTGTTTTTTGGGGTTTTTTTTTCTTTTTTTCTACATTAGAAGAAAGGAAGCCACACTTTTTTTTTTTTTTTTTAAAGATTTTTATTTATTTATTTGTCAGAGAGAGAACCCAAGCAGGGGGAGCGGCAGAGGGAGAAGCAGGCTCCCCACTGAGCAGGGAGCCCGATGCAGGACTCGATCCGAGGACCCCAGGATCATGACCTGAGCTGAAGGCAGATGCTTAACAAACTGAGCCACCCAGGCGCCCCATAGAAAAAAGAAATAGATACCCAATTTCATTTTTATATTCTCTCGTCTCCAAGGCTCAAATTACTTAACATATAATCTGTCCATATGGTCTTTTTTTTTTTAGCGCTAAAACATCTGTCCTAAACTTGACACATTTTGAACCTTCCAGTTGGTGCATAGCATATACTCGTGTAGGTTTTTTTTTTTTTTCATTGTCTGAAGAAAAATAAAGATGAGATTTTAATAGTAAATAAGCTGTCAGCTGCCGAAGTTTTTTAAGTGACTTATGCTCCCTGAATTCTTAACATGTTGTTTCCTTGACTGTGTCCTCTACCTGGTACAGTTTTATCAAGTCAGACTGAATGAAGAAAACTTAGTGTAAATGAAATGAACTTTAAAGATATGAACAGATTTCTTGCTTTTATAATGATACTCGTGAAACTACCTCAAAAGAAAGAATTGGGCGTTCTTATAGTCTACGGAAGGATGAGTAGCACAGTGCGTCTAAATGACCGCTGCACTGAATCTAAATGCCTGAAACTGTTTCTTCCTAGACTTCTGGAGGACTGTGGGCCGAGTGCGTGGCACAGCTGAGTCCCGAGCAGCAGGCGGCCATACAGGAGCTCCTGAACTCTGCTTGAAGGGCCTTAATATCTCCACCAGAAAGCTAACTCCAAATAAACGTTTACCCTTTTGTTTAGGTTTCTCTGTTTTGTTTTTGAGCACAAGAAAATGGTAGAGTTGTGTCGTGTAGGCCGTTCTCCTGCAAAGCCACAGCGGCGAGAAGAGAAGCACTGGGTTTCAGAGTGGTGTTTGAAAGGATTCCCTCGCACCACAGAAGAGGTTCCCCGTAAGCCCTGCGCTAGCACTGAAGAGTATTTTTCTATTGGTATAAGCCACCCACATGAAAGTGAAAGGGAAGTGAAATTAAGTTTTCTCATTAGACATAAGGAAATTTAAGACAAAACAGCTTTAAGATCAGTTATTCAGCGTAGATGTGTGTTAAAACAATTTGCTATACACCTAGTGTTAATTTTATTAATTGGAGTGTGAGTCTTTTTGTAGGGTAGAAAGAAACCTTCTACCCAACAAACTAGTAGATCTAAAATTTGAAAAAAAAAAAAAAAGCTGAAGACAAAAACAAGCATGAAGATGTCATATTTGATGTCACTTTCGGTTTTTTCCCAGAAGGCTTATGCAGTGACTCAATCTGGAAAGCTGCTCAGCTTCCAGCCCTTGAATGTGAAGTGTCGTTGGCATGTCCGGCAGTAGTCTCTCATTCACTCCTCAATAAACAACATTGAAATACAAAAGAAGTTCGTGTAAAAATTCAGTACCGTCTGGCTTTGATTCATTTAATGTTTTTAATATAAGAATAAGCTAATATTTTTTTAGCGTTAGTAATTGTGGCTTTGAATGTTTTCTTTTTCCCCTAATATTTTCCTTGTGCAGTTGGAACATTAAAAGCATCTAGTTTTTACCATCTTCCACTTTAATTTAAGCTAAGTTATATACCTAGTCCTTCACAACTGGTATCCTTTTAAGGTTTGCAAATTTCAACCAATAGTTTTTTAAAATTAGGATTGTTCTGGTAGATAAAAAAAGATTTGGCTTAGAATTTTCACTGCAAATTGTAATTGACACGGAGCCACACACAACTTTCAAACTTTTAATTTTATGATAAATACTCTGCCTAAAATTATTTACTGGTAAATTCAGTAAAATGTGTGAATTTTTTTCCTTTGTGTGTTAACCTCATACCAGTAAATGACTTGCTGTTGTTTCTTTACATAATTTTTCTAAGGGATCTTAATAGATTTCTGTTGAAGCTTCAGTGTTAACATTTTTATAGTTTGTACTAAATTTAACCGTGATAAAAAAATGAATTTTATGCATAGATCAGAATTTAAAATTAAAGATTTTTTCTTTAAGTGATTTGCTTTACTTTATTAAAATTAAATCTGAAATGGAATAGAAAGAATGAAAATCTTAAGATGGTTCAATTGGTAGCAGATACCCTGCAAATATATTTTCCGCTTTCAGCACAACATCGTTAGCCCAGCAGCTTCAGTCTCTGGCAGAACAGCACTGAATGACTTCACCAGCACAAGGCAGTTGCTTTCAGTGGGTACCGACGTGGGGACTGTTCTGTAATGTGAGGGGGGCAGTGTTTGGAGCTCCTTTATAGCCTGTGTTCCTGTTGGAGTAAAACGTGTCAAGACAACTCCTTTGTGCTTTCTTACGTAGAATAGAGTTTGAAAAGCCAGTTTGTGTACTGATGCCAACTGCAGATTTCGCTTTTGTTTTTAATTTAAATTATTACTTACACTTGAAAGAAAACATGTTAAAAATGTGGCACACTTGCCTAAGTTGAGATGGACGTGTGGTCGGAGGATGGCTGCATGTTTTTGGAGAATCTAGTGTCTGCGGAGCTTTGTTCTAAGCACTTTCAGGTACGACTCTTCGTAGCTTCTGGTTTAAACATTAATGGACAAGTGAAGAGTCGGTAAGATCCCTGAAGGAAGTAAAGGGGTGCAAATCCATCCTCTGGATAGACGTAGAGAAAGAGACATGTCATTGAAATTGAATCAAATTCATCGGGGAATGTTGGTATTAAAGGCTGTTAATGTGACGTGATCCTGAAGTCCAGGACTCATAGCTCATTGTAATATGGTCCTGAACTAACAATTCTTTGGATTATCTGGGGAAACATTTTTAATACCTCATTTTGTCTACACAAGATGAAAATTCATGTTTTTTCCTTTTGTACCAAATTTAGTTGCCTAGTGTGTGTCAGCCAGTGATGATGTATTTATGAATCCAAGCTATTTCTGGGAGGAAATAATGTGTGTGGCTCTTACATTATCTGGGTATTTTGTAACAAAGGATTAAGTTACGTGCACAAGTGTTAGAAATTTGTAGCAGAACTCATTTGGAGTATTTTTTTAATGCTGTAAATTTAAAGAAAAGTAAATTGTCTTAAAGCTAATTTGACACTTCTGTAATGGGAAGGCAACTTTATCATGACTCTGGAGTTGTAGTTTGACTAACAGAACCATCACTAAATACATAAGCAAATAAACATTCTTGATGCACCTGGTCTCATAATAAATAAGGGGGGTGCATATTTATAGTGGTGTGAGCATTATAGTTTTATGATCTAATCTTGAATGCCTATTTGGAATTTTAAGCAGTTTGAGAGACTAAGGGGCTAGCTAAATGTTTTAGTATGGCTTCATTCTGCCTATGAATGTCGTATCAATTTTTTGGCTCTCATCTTGTTCCATAGAAATCACTTTGCCACCTCGTATCCCTCTTTGCCACCTCGTATCCCTCTTTGCCTCAAAGGAGTGATGGCCAAAATCTGCGCCATCTTTCATTTCCTTCACTGCAAACGTTATGAGTACCACTGTTGAAGAAGAGAGTGAATTACCTGCAAGGAGTAGGCTCAGCTTTTTATTTCCAACACTTGAACTTCTGAAGCACAGGGGCAGGGGTAACTCTAAGACCATCCTGGAGTAGACTGCCCCCACACACATTTTTTTTACTTATACAGCTCTATAATCCTGACAGCCATTGACAATATTTGACCTTGCACTACATATTCTATTTATTTGAATAGAACACTGTGAAGATAAATTATAGCTCAATTGTTAACTTTATAAAAAATGAATCCAGAAGCAGTGCAATATGTATGGTTTTTATGCATAACACACAGAAAAATTTTTTAAAGATTTCATTAGTGCCAGTGAGAGAGGACAAGCAAGCAGAGGGAGAGGGGGGAGGAGACTCCCCGCTCTCCCTCTGACCCTCCACCCGCTCGTGCTCTCACGCACGCTCCCTCAAATAAATTTTTTAAAAATCTTAAAAAATATATTTCAAGTTTATTATTACAGGGTCAGAAAAGATACTTTAAGAAAAGCAACATAATTTTTAGTGTTCTTGAATTGGGTCTCAAAAGAAAAAAGGTTACCACTATAAATGATCAATAAGCCATAACCAGAAGTTCACATTGTGGCTGGTGTTTAAAGAAGAGAGTAAGTAAAGGAGTACCTGGGTGGCTCAGATGGTTAAGTGTCTGCCTTCGGCTCAGGTCATGATCCCAGGGTCCTGGGATCGAGTCCCACATCAGGCTCCCTGCTTGTCGGGGAGCCCGCTTCTCCCTCTCCTGCTGCTGCTCCCCCTGCTTGTACTCTCTGTGTCAAATAAAATCTTTTTAAAAATGAATAGAATATAAAATAGGAACACTAATGTGGAGACATTACAATGGATTGAATTTATAACCGTTTCTTTGAAGAGCAGTGACTCCTGAATAGCAGTAGGAAGGATTCTGAGGCTCAATGAAGATTGCTTTGGAGATACCAAGGGGCCTTTTCTGATTCGCAATGGAGATCACCCCTTGCTCGCCTTCTGAGATGGAAGCCTCCAGGTCTGTCACCAGAGACTGAGTGTGAGGCCCCGCACCGGCCTTCAGGGATTCCACTCATCCCAAAACAGCTTGCTTTCCCAGTGCAGAGGCCAGTTCCCAGAAGTCATTCCCGGAGGCCTGCGAGGCTGGGGGCCGGCCAGTGGGGCCTGGTTCCACCCTGCCACATGACTCCAGTCCACAGCCCCCCACAGCCCTGCCTCCCCAAGTCCCCAGCAGCCCCAACTCCCTTCCCTCCTGGGAGGGAGCCCTGGCCCCACAGGCTTCCTGCTGTTTTGAAAACTGCTTAGACCTGCAGGTCAGGGGCTGTTTCCCTTCATCCCCGCTCCGCTTTGTTGTGCCAGACCATTTGTTTCTTGCCTGGGCCTGTTTTCGTGGCAAACATCCCATCCTGGCCTTTATCTGAGCTAACTAGAATAGATGACATTATTTCCAAGTAGTTTCTCTTGGATGCTCCAAAGGCTTCCTCTGATGTGTGGTGGAGAGTGCTGGTGACAGTTTGGTGGAATGATGTAACCCAAGTGGCCAGGGGGTTCAGGGTAGTGGCCTCACTGGGACTGTTCCGCCTGGGCCCCTGGGGACCAGCCCCCAGTCAGTCAAACATTCCCAAACCAAGACTGAAAACCTCCTGATAATCTGAGCTTTCTGCTCAGGAACTCATCCGAACATTTCACTGGAAATACTTTAATTATTTATGAAAAGATCCTTGACATATTTTCTGCAACAGATGGCAATGGATAAGTAAGGAACGCTCTCTTCCTCAGTTCGTATATGTGTATTTTTGAGAAGAGGCTCACATTCTGCCAAGTCTTAATTCTTTTTAAATTAACTTTTTACACAAAGGGCCACCTCTACCTGGTTCAAAATTCAAGATTTATAAAACATTATTCAGGGAAAAGTCTCTCTTCACTCTCGTGCCTTGGCTAGCCCCTCTCAGCTTTCCTTGTGAAAGAAAAATTCATAGACTTGGTCCCAACAGAACATTCTTGCTCTGTGTAATTCATAACCACCTTCTGGAAGGAAATTAGCATTCCTGATGAAAAGCCTATGTGTCTTTCTGGTGGACAGGAGTTGGGGTAAAAACGGTTCTAAGAGGGGGGATGGGCTGGCTCAGTGAGTAGAGTGTGCAACTCTTCATCTCAGGGTTGAGTTTGAGTTCCACACTGGCTGTAGAGAGTACCAAAAAAAAGTTTTTTTTAATGTATTTCTAAAAAAATGTAACTGTTCTGAGAAACTACCCACCTGCGTAGTTAACCCAGCCTAAACCCTAACCAGATATTTGGGGTTTTTTGTTTGTTTGTTTTTAATAAGCCAACAGTGATCAACCTTCTAACCTAATTTTTTGGTCTCTAAATACCTCTGCTTTGAAAGAAATCTTTGAAATTGGCCTGCTCAAGGTCTGTGTTCCTGCAATAAATTTATACTAAAGTTCCAACATAACTAAATTGTCTGAAAGGATTTTTTAAACATCTTCCACAGAAGGAAAATGATCTATTTGTATGTTATCCTTCCAGGGTGATAAATATTCAAATGGATTTTAGGAATAAAAATTACATCATTTTGGCTAGGAATTAGCAATAACCAGCTCTATTAAAGATGGAGGTTAAACGTCTTTTGCCTTTTAAATTAATATGCTCAGTACCGGTTATCATCAAAATGTTAAAACTAGATCATCATATTGATTTAGAACCTTTTTTCATTTTAAACCAAATGGCATCAGGCTAAATATCCTTTTATAACTAAATCAGCAGAGAAAGTCTCACTCTCATTAGGGAACATATTTTCAAGTATGCATTTTCACAAAATAATTATCTTTACTAGCATTTCATTTTATTTTTAAAAATTTAATATCAGAGTTCTGTTTTTAATGTGTTTATTTTTGTGGTTGCCTGCTATTTATAGCAAATGATACCAGTTTTTCATTTGGGGTAACCATTTAAAATTTTAAAGTGCTTTAAAAAAAAGTGAGTTGATTTTTTTTTTTTTTTTAAGATTATTTTGAGAGAGAGAGAGCACAAGCTGGGGGAGAGGCAGAGGGAGAGAGAGAAGCAGGCTCCCTGCTGATACGGGGATCATGACCTGAGCCGAAGGCAGACACTTAACCGACTGAGCCACCCGGGCGCCCCAGTGAGTTGATTTTTAAAATTATAATGTAAACAGAGGCACAGTTGCTGTGAGGGTACAACAAAAATCATGCAGATGGTACTCATGATTGAAGTCTAGTCTATGAGATACTTTTTCTTGACCAAGGTTCGCAATGCAGTCCTACAGGATCAACAAGTTTTGTTCTTAGTGATGAGAAGTGCGATGCACTGATAATTCTGTCAGGTTAGACGAACAAAACTCAGCAAGATTATGGCTTGGCCAACAGACATTCGGTTGCATGAACCAAAAACTAAAGAACTGTACAGGTTTCGGGGTTTTTATTTTTCATTTCAAAACAATTTCAAATTCATAGGTAAGTGTAAGAAATAGCACAAAAGAACTCCCATAAAGCCTTTCTCCAGATTCGCCACCTTCAAGTTACCTCCGGAATCCCTTGAGGGAGACGAAGATTGCCTCCTTGACCAAGCCCTGATCGGGCTCCTCTGAGCTCTTTTGGGCTTCCGTGGTCCTCCCTGCCTTGTCCAATGTGGCGAGAATCATGCTGTCAGGGGAGCGCCCTCCATGTCCAGTCGGGTTCCCCGTGCCCCACCCCATCCCCCTGGTGAGGCAGCAAGGGTCCTGCCAGGTTAGTTCAGCCGGAACCCCAGTACCCCTGATGTCACCTCTTCCCAGTTTCCCATGCGCCGAGCTCCACCCTGCCCCTGGGCTAGAAATCCCCACTTGTCCTTGTTGGGGTGACAGTTGAGCCCCGTCTCTGACCCTGCAGAGCCCCATTGCACTGGACCCTACACCTATCGCAGTGGTCTCCCTGAATACAGTCTGCCTTGCCTTCCTTAGCAAGTGTCACCAACAATCTTTTCTTTGGCAAAAGTTACAGAATCCTAACCCCTTGTTCCTTAATACTTCAGCACGCATCTCCTAAGAATAAAGACATGTCCCTAAATACCACAGTATGCGCACTGTCGGGAAACTTCCCATTACTACCCTATTACCTGATAGAACATCCAGGCTGCAAATTCACCAGTTGTGCTGGTCACTCACGTGCGGTCTCTTGGCTCCAAGCTTACCTCGCTCTGCTCCCCCACACTGGGGCTGGGACTTTGCCCAGTGCATTTGCAGGACTCCCTGGCCACCGGCCTCTGTTTGGATCCCACGGATGGGAGGCCCTGGTGGGAGATGTGGCAGGGAGAGGAGAAGGGGCATCCTCCCGTTTCAGCTCCCGGCAGCGCCCCTGAGCAGCGGGAGTCGGGCCCCAGCCCCTCTGTGCTCCGGTTCTGGCCAGCCCTCCGCTGCTCCCTGCTTCCCCGAGCAGTGACATCGCGCTTACCTCCGCCCCACGCATCATGGCTCATTTCTGAACGTAGCGCATTTAAGTATCCCCTTTCTTCCTGCTTCAGCCTTCCAACATCTCTACATAACCGATTTTTTATTTGCTCCTTGTCTCATTTTTTTCTAATTGAATTTTTAAAATTGTGGTAAATACACATAAGGTAAAAGGTACCGTCTTAGGCATTTTTAAGGGTGCAGTCGAGTAGTGTGAAGTGCATTCACATTGTTGTGCAGCATCGGCGCCTGGGGGTCCGGGCATTAGATCTGCCTTCCAAACCGGAGGGATTTCAACTCTTACCTTCACGGCCCAGGAAGGGCAGGTGCTCCATGAACGGCTTGAATGGAGGGGTGAATGGAAAGCAGGAGCCTAAGTGAAAGAGGGAACGAATGCGTGTTTTCTCCTAGGACTAGCGTGCCGTGTGGGAAAGTGCGGGCACTTTGAAGGCATCTGAATTGCACATATGCTGTTTATTAAGTGGGGGATTTGGAAAACGTACTTGACTTGTGGATGCCCAGTTTGCTTACTGGGAAATGGCAGGCTTGCAGTGAGAGCTAAGTGAGGTCAGGAGTGCAGGGGGCTGGGAAGTCATAGGTGCACAGTGGGCCCTGCCCGCCCCCAGGCCCTTCATGCCTAGTACAATTCTGGAAAATTCTTTTATCTCAGAACAAAAACGGACTTGATAGGTTGATGGTAGACACAGTGAAACAATAATCAGGAGGGAATTTGTGACTCATTCATACTGTGGGTATCCTAACTAAAACCTAAGAATATTAGATTCCGAAAAAAGGTTTTGCTCTTTTACCTTAAAATGTATGCAAAATGTATCTTTTAATTGTATATCTTAAAGATTCATCATCCTGAAAGATGCTAGTAGGAAGTAAATAGCCACCCCACGAAATAAGTATGTGGAAGATAGTATTACTGTTTTTTAATAATTGAGACTATCAGTTTGTCTTATGAGCAGCTTACGGGTGATTTTCATATTCTATTTTGTGTGGTGTTTTGGGTTATTTAAAAAACTTGTCTTTCTAGAGAAAAATCTGAGAACCTTGAGGGGGCAGCAGAGGAACATCATGACTTCAAAAGGTAAAGAACAATGACTTCTGAGTTGCATCATTTTGGGGAAGAAATACTAACATATTTGAAGCTGTTTCTAAAGAAATTACCAATTCTAGGGGCGCCTGGGTGGCTCAGTCGGTGAAGCGTCTGCCTTGAGCTCAGGTCGTGATCTCAGGGTCCTGGGATCAAGCCCCGTGTTGGGCTCCTTGCTTAGTGGGAAGCCCATTTCTCCCTCTGCTTCTGCCCCTCTCCCCTCCTGCTCCCTCGTTCTTCCTTTCTCTCTCTCTCTAAAATAAAATAAATGAATAAAATCTTTGGAAAAAAAAAGAATATACCAATTGTATTTGAAATACCTGAACATGAGGCCTTCTCTTCAGTCATCATGTGTACAAGGTGGCTGCCATTTCCTGTTCCTGGTCAGAATTCTACTTTCGTCCTTCCATGGCCAACTTTCAGAGCATAAATAGGCAAGAAATACAGGCTATGGTGAATAATTAAGAGCCCGTGGGGCAAAAAGGGTAGCAGATGATTCTCAAGTGGAATAATCCTCTCCTGAGTTAATTGTCAGTGTGTTTCGATTGTATCATCCTTTCTGATCCTCCTTCACTGTTGGGACGAATAATCTGATTAACAGCATAAACTTGGTAAAGCTTGAGGCCTGAGCTGCTCCTTATGTAAAGTTATTTTGAAAATTTTCCCAGTGGAGGATTTCTTAAAAACCCTTTCCATATAGTCAGTGCATGATAAATGCCAACTAATTATTTGACCTTCAATAAATATATGGCAAATAATTCATTGCATTTGAATTACGCATACTCTTTTTTTTTTTAAAAGATTTTATTTATTTGAAAGAGAATGAGAGAGAGAGCACGAGAGGGAAGAGGGTCAGAGGGAGAAGCAGACTCCCTGCTGAGCAGGGAGCCCGATGTGGGCCTCGATCCTGGGACTTGAGGATCATGACCTGAGCCAAAGGCAGTCGCTTAACCAACTGAGCCACCCAGGCGCCCGCGCATACACTCTTTATTAAGTGGGGGGATTTGGAAAATGTACTAGCATTATTCTTTAAAGCAATGTGTTTATTTTAAAGATTTTATTTATTTGAGAGAGAGAGAGAGAGACAGCACGAGCAGTGGGGGAGGGGCCGGGGGAGAGGGAAAGCAGACTCCCTGCTGAGCAGGAAGCCCGATGTGGACTCAGGACCCTGGGACCCTGGACCACAGGACCACAACCTGAGCTGAAAGCAGATGCTTAACTGACTGAGCCAACCAGGTGCCCTTTAAAGTAATGCTTAAATCACAGGTTCTGCCCATTCCCATCAGAATTATGGCCTGGTACAATACGGTTAAACAAATAAGTAAGAAGTTGGAGAAACCATGAGAGTTTTACAATCAAAATAACAGCATAGTAGTATTAAGGGGATCAGTGAGGACAAATATTAGAAAATATGAAAACTAACATCTGCTACCCTAAAATACAGGTTAAGCTAGCTCTATGTACTTAACACATTTTTGAAAAGGAATATACGTACCATATGGTGAATACCCTTTACATTGTTATAAATTTGGCATATGGCTCTAGAGAAAACAATAGCATTTCTATGTGGTAAAAACACACCATTTTGACATAATACTGGATTTGTTCGATTCTTCCCTTTGTCATCAGTGGCCAATATGAATGCATCTAATTCTCCCACACTAAGCCGTCAACATGAACGCTCAATTTATTAATGTCTGTGCATGATCAAAGCTTGTGTGTACTAAACTATGACGTGGCTAATGACGTTGAACATCTTTTTTCATGTGCTTATTTGCCATTCATACTCCTATTTGGTGAAACATCCATTTATATGTTTTGCTATTTTACAATTAGATTGTTAATTTGTCTGGTTTCTTTTACTCTCAAGTTTTGAGAGCTCTTCATATATCGCAGGTGTAAGATCTTCGTGAGACATGTGATTTGCAAATACTTTTCCCGGCCAAGAGCTTATCTTTCACCCTCTTAACAGGGTCGTTTGCAGCGCAAAACAGGATAGGATCTGTATGCTGAGAATCACATCACGTGGTCGAAATAAATGCAAGAAGATCTAAATAAATGGAGAGGTATTAGGTACTAATGAATTGGAAGACTCAGTTTAGGAAGACTCATTTCCCCCCAAAATGATTTATAGGTTCAACATAGTTCCTATAAAAATCTGAGCAAGATTTTTTTTTGCAGATATAGACAATCCAATTCTAAAATTTATATGGAATGACAGAAGAGCTAGAATAGCCAACATCACTTTGAAAAAGTAGAATTCAGTGGGAGGAAATACTCTACCTGATGTTAAGACTTACTATATAGTCTTAGTAACCAAGACTGCGTAATACTGGAAGAGGAAGAGACACATAAATCGATGGAAGAGAAAAGAGAACCCAAAAATAGATCAATGCAATATGTCCAATGAATTCTTAGGAAAGGTACAAAAAAAACAACAACAAAAAAAGGAAAGGTACAAATCAATTCAATGGAGGAAGGACAGTGTTTTCAACAAACAATGCTGGAAAATTGGACATCCAGAGACCAAAAAATGAAGTTCAACCTAAAATTCACACTGAATACAAAAATTAATTCAAAAATGGATCATGAATTTAAATGCAAAATGTAAAGCTCTAATAATTGCAGAAGAAAACTTAGGGGAAAAAAATCTTTGGATCCTAGAGCTAGGCAAACAGTTCTTAGACATGATACCAAAAGCGCAAACCATAAAAAAATTTTTTAATAAATTAGATCTCATTAAAATTTGTGTGTCTATCTCCTTTTGAGGAGACATTCTTTCTCCCTCCCTCCCTAGATATGGGAGCTGCCATTGGCTACAAGGGATAGAACATCTGACCCAAGCGGGGCTGGTTGATATACCAGTCTCTTGGTCATGGGAATTGGTGGGAAACATGAACACATGCTGCAAACCTGGCTAATCGGACTATCCCTGGGATTTTTCTACCTGTGGCCTGGGGGAGTGAGCCTCCTTTCTTCTCCAGCCCTGGGCTGTGAGGATAGGAGCCCATGAGGGTCACTGGTCACATGAGATAGCAGGTGTGTAGTGGGAAAGCAGAGTGACCAGTTTCACATGTTCTTATGTCAAGGCGTCAGCCCTGGAAGACCCCACTATCTCCCCAGGGCTGAGGGGAAGAGTACCACCGCCCACCTATAACCCATGCACAACACCCCGTTCGGGAAGCTTTGCCATCGTCAGCAAGTCTCCTTTTGTTTGCATGGGCTGTTTGAGTTGGGTTCTTGTCACTTGCAATGGAAGGAATTCTGACTTCCTCGAAGCAAAGTTAGTTTGAAGACTAGGACTGTCTGCTTTCAAAGGCTGTGCTTTTTACCACCGTGTGGCATACTGCCCCCACCACGGGAGCCCTCTTCTTGTTGAAATTATACTTCACAGAGACACGTGTTCTTTGGAAACTCTCCCTTTTGGGGGGAATCATCATTTGTATGTCCATCATGGTTTCCACTATCTTTTCAGCTACATTGAATGCTCCTGTTCATAAAGGACGTTGAGATTCAGCTAACTCTTGTCTACACTGTGCCAGCAAGGATGCTTTCTCATGTTGTTTTCATTTAATACCCAAGTATTCTGTGATGCCATGGTCTCTGTGTTTCACCAATGAGGAAACTGAGGCTCCATGTAAGTAAGGAATTGGCCCAAGGCCAAAGGTAATTTTCATCCCGCTGATATCACTGTGCCCCCTGTAAACACTGCCCTTAATGAGCTCTGAGAATTTATGACCTCTCTAGTGCCTTTCCTTTTTATTTTTTAATTAAAAAAATCCTGTTGAGCCATCCTATATTCCTGGTGGGAATGCAAAATGGTTCAACCACTGTGGAAAACAGTTGAATAGTTCCTTAAAAATTAAACATAGAATTGCCATATGATCGGAAGAGAGGAAAAAATAAAACAAGATGAAATCGGAGAGGAAGACAAACCATAAGACTCTTAATCATAGGAAACAAACTGAGGGTTGCTGGAGGGGAGGGGGGTGGGGGGATGGGGTACTGGGTCCTGGACATTAAGGAGGGCACGTAATGTAATGAGCACCGGGTATTGTATAAGACTGATGAATCACTGACCTCTACCTCTGAAACCAATAACACATTATATGTTAATTAATTGAATTTAAATAAAACAAAATTAAACTAAAACTAAAAAAAAAAAAAAAAATTACCATATGATCCAGCAATTCCACTCCTAAGTATATACCCCAAAGAATTGAAAGCAAGTACTCAAACAAATACAGGTACATACATGTTCAAAGCAGCACTTTTTCACTGCCAAAATGTGGGAACATCCCAAATGTCCATCAGTGAATGAATGGATAAATCAATTGGTGTATATTCATACCCTAGTAATTCATACCCCTAAATAATGGAATATTATTTAGCCATGGAAAGGAACAAAGTATTGATACATGCTACAACATGAATGAATTTCAAAAACATGCTGACCGAACGAAGCCAGACACAGAAGTCCATTTCTATGCAATGTCTAGAATAGGTAAAGCCATAGAGACAGAATGCAGATTGGTGGTTGCTAGCAGCTGGGGGGAGGCAGGAATAGGAAGACCCTGTTTAATGGATACAGAGTTTTATTTTGGAGTGATGGAAATGTTTGGGAACTAGATAAAGGTGTGGTCGCACAATGTCGTGAATATACTAAACGCCGATGAACTTTTCACTTTAGAATGTCTAATTTTATGTTATGGGAATTTTACTTGAATCCAATTTTTCAAGTTCTCATACACAATACGTACCATTACACCAAAGTGCTTGAAATGCATAAATGTCATCATGCTATACTGTGATGGTTAATTGTGTGTGTCAGTTTGCCTGGGCTCGGGACGCCCAAACAGCAGGTAGAAAATGATTTCTGGGTGTGCCTTGGGAGGGTGTCTCTGGGAGAGATAAGCATTTGAATTGGTAGACTGGGTAAAAAAGATCCGCCCTCACCAATGCAGGCAGGCATCATTCCCTTCGCTGAGGGCCTGAATAGAACAAAAAGGCAAAAGAAGGGCGAATTTGCTCTCTGCCTGAGCTGGGATGCCCACCCTTTCCTGTAGTCCAACATTGGCTCTCCTGGTTCTCAGACCTTTGGACTTGAACTGAATTAAACCACCACCTCTTCTTCTTATTCTTTTTTTTTTTTTTAAGATTTATTTATTTATTTGAGAGAGAGAGAGCATGCACGAAAGGGGAAGGGGCAGAGAGAGAGGGAGAGAGGTTTTTAAGCAGACTGCATTGAGCATGAAGCCTGACACAGGGCTCGATCTCACAACCCTGAGATCACGACCTGAGCCAAAACCAAGAGTTAGATGCTTAACCGACTGAGCCACCCAGGCGTCCCCCACCACCAGTTTTTTGATTCTCTAGCGTGCATATGACAGATTGTGGCCTCGAACTCCATAATCCTGTGAGTCAATTCCCATAATCTCTCTCCCTCTCTCTCTCTATATATATATACTTACACTGTTTAATGTATGAATATACACATGTATATATATGTATGTATGTATATATACATCCTATTATACATGTACATATGTTTATATGTATATATACTGTTTCTCGAAAGAACCCAGACTGATACATATACATATTCTTTTTCTTTGTTTTTTTTGTTCAGTTGGTTGGTTGTGTTTTTTGGTGTAGTCTGTGTTTCTGTTTTGGCTTGGCTTCTCTTCTTCCCCTCCTCCCTACATCTTCCTATCAGTGTCCTCCCCAGAGTAACTAATGTTAACACTGTGTTTCTCTAGAAATGATAAGACATTCATGCATATATACATAGATGTATACAAGGGTTTTAGTTATCTTATAAAATGGGATTATACTATACTATATATTCCTTCTACATCTTGCTTTGTTGTCTCCAGAAATTCCTACAGAAATAGATCCAAGCACTGATATATCACTAATTCTTTATTTTTTATTTTTTATTTTTTTTAGATTTTATTTATTTGACAGAGAGAGACACAGCCAGAGAGGGAACACAAGCAGGGGGAGTGAGAGAGGGAGAAGCAGACCTCCCGCAGAGCAGAGAGCCCGATGTGGGGCTCGATCCCAGGACCCTGGGATCATGACCTGAGCCGAAGGCAGACGCTTAACGACTGAGCCACCCAGGCGCCCCACTAATTCTTTATTTTTAATGGACATATATTGCTCTTCTAACTAAAGCTGAAAGAAGACCTACATTCAACCTACAATACTTACTCTGCGTTCTTATTCTTCCGTCAGTTCCTTAAGAGTCCTCTAAGTCTCTTCTTCATCCCTAAGAAGGCACAGAAACCCCAAGATCAGTGAGTTGTATACTTTGACAGTGTTTTTCCAATTGTGTGATAAGAATACTGTCTCTCTCAGGCCCTCTTGGACGAGCGACATGCATTTTTAAGAGGGCCAAAGTCAAGATGCATTTTGTAATTGTGTTAGGAGCAAAGTTAACTTGTGCATTTGGGGCCCGAACCCAAGACCTAGGCCTCATTACTGCCAGGCTTGAGCCACAGAGGCAGCCAGGGGGAAGATAATTAGCTGTGCAGTCAGACTCTCTCCTCTCATGGGTCCTTAATGACCAAAACAATCTTTTGAAGCTAACAAAACAAGCTGAGATTGTTTTTACGCACTAAAATGCAATCATTTTTCCTCAGCTTCCTCCAAAACAAGATTTAGTAATAAGAGTTGTTGGTTTCAGAGGTTAGTCACACAGGTGGTAAAAAGGCAGAAATAATCCCTTACTTTGTTTATTCAACTTGCTGACAGCTGAGGCTGTTTTCAATTGTTGTCTGCAGGCAAGGGAGAAGGTAGGGAACACTTTCTTCTTAAATTTAGGAAGCACACGGCTTAGCAGGCTGCCCACGCAATGTTCTGCGTCCCAGGAAGGTGCCAGCCATTTTGATTGCTCTGAAGAATGAATGAGTGGTCTTCACTAATGAAGATGGAGCTGCACGAGTCTCTACTCCTCAAGGGAAAGGTAAAATGAGCTACACTGCGGGGGCTGAGCAATGGTGCCAAGTCATGGTGGCCTCAGACGCTCCCACAGGCCTTTCCTTCCTGGTGGATGGAAAACGTGCTTCCGCTATTGATCAAGGCGAGGAAAGTAACTACAGTGTTTTTTAGCAGGAGACCTTCCAGATTTTGTGGCACTTGAAAAAAATACAAAAATACAAAATATAAATACAAAAATAAATCACTTTTACAATTTTCCCAAAAATTGCTGACCGAGGGAACAAATCTCTAGGGGCCTTGAAAGGAGCTCCTGCTACTACAGCTTAAACTCCATTTCCTGTAACATAACTCCACCCCTGCCTTTTTCTTTTAAACATTTATTTATTTGTTTTAGAGAGAGAGAGAGACAGCGAGCAGGGGGAGGGGGCAGTGGGAGAGGGAGAGAGAGAGAATCTCAAGCAGACTCCCCACTGAGCGCGGAGCCTGATGTGGGGCTCGATTTCACGTCCCGGAGATCATGACCTGAGCCGAAATCAGGAGTTGGCGGCTCAACCAGCTGAGCCACCCAGGCACCCCTCCACCCCTGCTTTTGAGGACCTACTATGTTCTAGACATTTTCACATGTGGTCTCTCATTGTGAGGTGGCTGTTCTTACCTCCATTTTTTCAGAATGCTAAGAAAAGTAACCACTTTTTTTTTCCTTCTTTGTACTTTTTGAATTTTCTATATGATATGTATTTTCATAAACAACAGTGAAGTCATTTTCATTTTGGAAAAGTCCAAGAAAGAAAGAAACATGCCCACAACTTTTGTGCATAGGGTTTAGTACTATTTTGCCAGCATGGGGCTGGAAACCTGGCACTCAGTAGGTCCTCAGCAGTATTCGTTATCTATCTACACCTGTGGATCCTGCTTGGCAGGCTGCATTCTCCATACACCCAAGTTGTCTCTAAAGGGCTCGATGCCAAGCTAGGGGAGCAGGAAGACCACCTCATAGATAATGGGTCTATATAAAAGACCATGATTTCAGAAAAATTAGGAAGGCTCATTCTGCCCAAATTGTCAATCTCCTCTCCTTCTCCATCATCATCCCTACAAAAATAAGCCATATTCTTGTGCCTGTTGAAGCTTGATAGTTCCTTAATAAGAGGTAACATTTTGTCTCATAATTGGAATTAAGGCTTTGTATTTCCTCTGGGATTTTGACACAAATGCCCCCCCCAATCTCCCACCCCCACCCCTTACTGCAGTTGACTCTTAAGAGCAGTTTTGGGAGAAGGTGGTGTTCTGAGGATGTAGTCAGCTCCTAAAGAACTGAGTTCTGGGGAAAAGAGAGCCCCACTTCCACCAGAACCATAAAATCTGGTTGTGCCACACAGAGGACAGCTGTGGTAAGTTCAAGATCCTGGGAGGGGATCCTCGTTGTCTACAATAGGGACTGAGAGTGTTCTGCCTGGTTCTTGATAGCAGGGCCTAGAGCAGTCGGTGAAAGCTCTGAGTCCAGTTGGTATCTAGAGAAGGAAAGAGTTACCAGTAAATAGAAGGGATCCACAGAGGAATGGGTACCTTGTGAAGAACTGAATTGTCATCACTATTAATGTCCAACCTAAGGCTGATGGATGGAAAGAATTTCTCAGTCTCTAAGGGGATTGAATGAGGCCATTCACATATTAAGGCTTTTAGTTCTTAAGAATACACTTCTATTGAGCTAAGAATTTCGGGGGGGGGGGCGCCTAAAAGAGTATCCCAGGCGCTACATGCTTCATTGTGCAAAATATTTGCTTCTCCTGTCATAAAAATCGTATGTTTTTACCAACACAAAGGTCATTTTTCTCTTAGAAAACTTTACATCAGTCATGGGAAGGGCTCCATTTAATGTAGCCTGGAAAATAATAGACTTCTTAAACATTTTGTGAATACAGGAGGGAATTGAGAGAAACTACCTATTTGAGCACATTTTATTTGTAAAATCTTTTATTTTTAAGATTTTATTTATTTATTTGACAGAGAGAGACACAGCGAGAGAGGGAACACAAGCAGGGGGAGTGGAGAGGGAGAAGCAGGCTTCCCGCCGAGCAGGGAGCCTGATGCGGGGCTCGATCCCAGGACCCTGGGACCATGACCTGAGCCGAAGGCAGACGCCCAAAGACTGAGCCAGCCAGGCGCCCCTTGCTGCAACTTTTAAAAGAGAAAAAAGAAGAGCACTGCATTGCACATTCTTCTTTTTTTTTAGCTTTCTTTTTTCCTCTCAGTTTTATTGAGATACAACAGACACACGACATGGTGTAAGTATCGACTGCAAACTGATTGCCACAATAAGTTTAGTTAACACCTCCATATCCATCACCTCACGTAATCACAATTTTTGTGTATGTGTGGTGAGAACATTTAAGATTTACTCTCTTGGCAACTTTCAAGTATACAATTGAGTACTACTGTTAACTATAGTCATCATGCTGTACGTTACATCCCCAGAACTTAAACCATTTTATAACCGGAAGTTTGTCCTCCTTGACCAACATCTCCCCATTTCCCCACCCCCCAGCCCCTGGCAACCACCATTCTACTCTCTGTTTCTATGAGCTTGGATTTATTTAAATTCCACACGTAAGTGAGATCGTACAGTATACGTCTTTGTCTGGCTTATTTTACTTGGCATAATGCCCTCCAGAGCCATTCATCCATGTTACCATAAATAGCAGGATTTCCTTCTTTCTTATGGCTGGGTAATATTCCATTGTGGGTATATATGCATACCACATTTGCTTCATCCATTTATCTGTAGATGGACACTCGGGTTGTTTCCATGTCTTGGAGATTGTGAATAATGCTGCCGTGAACATGCGGGCATGTTCTTGAAGATGTCTCTTCAAGGCCATTTCCTTTCCTTCAAATATATACCCAGAAGTGGGATTGCTGGCTCCCATGGTAGTTCTATTTTTAATTTTTGGAGGAACCTCCATACTGTTTTCCATGGCGGCTGCACCCATTCGCGTTCGCCCCAACAGTGCACGAGGCTCCCTTTTCTCCACACGTTCGCCAACACTGTTGTCTCTCATCTTTCTGACACTCGCCGTTCTGACAGGTGTGATGCTTCACCCATCCTTATCCATGGCTTCTAGTGGCCATACTCATTTTTCCTGAAATTGTGGAATCACAGGGTAGGTGTATGTTTAACTTCAGTGGCTACTTGGGCCTGGTTTTAAGTTTTGAAGGACCAGTCACATTCCTGTGAGGTGGTTGTCTTCATTTCTGCTGTCCTATAACAAATGAGCACAAACTTAGAGGCTGAAAACCAGACCCATTTGTTATCCCACAGTTTCTTGGGGACAGGAGTCCGGGCACAGCGTGGCTAGGTCCTCGGCTCGGGGTCTCAGAGGCTGCAGTCAGGGGGTCTCATGGAAGACTCAGGGGCCTCTTCCAAGTTAATGGGGTTGGTGGCCGAGAGCGACTCCTTGCTGGTGGGTCATTTCTGCCTTTCACGGTGACTCTGCATGCTGAGATTTCCATCTCTTTCTGCTGAGGCCTGGAGAGCTGGCATGGCAGCCCTTAACACCTCTGATGTGTTTTGAAATGTGTGGTGTCTCCCTGTGTGGCCGAGTCCACGTCCTGCCCCGGGTCCTTCTCACTGCGGGGGAGGTGAAGGGTGGAGAAGTGCCCCGCTGGAGCATGGGACAGCTGGGATCAGAGCGACTGAATTTCCCCCTTGATCTCCGTGGGGGACAAGAGGCGATGGCTAAATGCTCAGCTTCCCCGCACTCAGGTGGGAACTTCTGAAAGATATTCTGTCACCTCCTCAGGGAGCCCCGCGGACCTGACCCTTTGAGATTTCTCCATTGTGACTTTTGGGTTGTTGTGGTTTTTATAATGTTCTAAAGGTTCAGAGAAACTTCTCTAGTAGCCAACTATAGAAAGGATCCCTGAACATATAGTTTTCCATTGTTACTGTTTAAAACCCCAAATGGTTCATCTATCTAGCTGTCTAGCTCCTACATAGGTTTTTTAGCTTTTAATTTTGAACTAATTTTATTTCATATAATTTCTGGAACACTTTTTTTAATAACATATATTTGTAAAAAATATAATTTCAGAAGGTTTAGCGTCCCTTATTTGACAATGCGATTTAACATACCAAATAAGTCTATTTACTATCCCTCTTCTATGAGGGGAACAAATCTTTGACTTGTTCCACGGACCCTCTTTGAAGTCATAAGATTTTCTTTTCTTTTTTTTTTTTAAGATTTCATTTATTTATTTCAGAGAGAGAGAGAGCACGCGTGCAAGCATGAGCAGAGGGAGGGGCAGAGGGAGAAGCAGACACCCTGCCGAGCAGGGAGCCCGATGTGGGACTCCATCCCAGGACCCTGGGATCATGACCGGAGCCCAAGGCAGACACTTAACCAGCTGAGGCCTCAGGCACCCCAGACTTTATTTAGAATTTTATTTTGGGACGGTCTGGACTTTTTACTAAATAGGATCACTGATCATTATGAAACAATACTTAGTTATCCATTTAACCAAAGTGGCTGTTAAAGGCACCACAGGCAAATACAGAAGGTTAACTAGGTGTTAAAAAGGCTTAGCTCTTTTAATATTGAATAGACTCAGTTTTTCCCCCCTCAGTAATCAAAGACCTGATAATGACAAAATGTAGAGTCTTTGTTTTTGTAGGTAGATGATGTGAAAGGTAAAGAAAAACTTGTGTTTACAATTCCTTGTAAAAAGCAGACCAAGAATCAAATGTTTTCTTTTTAACAGAGAGGAAAACCAAATTCTAATTTTGCATCCGCTTACTCTTGATATTAAAACTCATTAAATATATTTATTGTAATCTAAGCCAGTTTGACCACATCCTTTTAAAGATGTCTTTTTTCATAAATCTTTATCACATTTTTTCCCAGATTTTGTCCTAAGTTTTTCCTCTTTAAATAACTAGCCTCAATTTAAGACAAAAGGACTTTTTTATCCTCAACAAAAAATGTATTTTCTTTCCTCATACCTTCTTTTACCCAAAGCACAATCCTACTTTTCTTCTTTTCCCCAAGTTTTAATTTAAATTCCAGTAGTTAATATACAACATAAAATGAGTTTCATGTGGAAAATTTAGAGATTTGTCACTTACATACAACGCAGTGCTGATCACCAGAAGTGCGCTCCTGGATCCCCATCACCTGTTTAACCCATCCCCCGAACTAATTTTAGACTTGCAGAAAAGTTGGAAAGATAGTTCAGAGTTCCTATAAAGCCCTCACCCAACTTTCCCTACCGTGAGCCTCACATAATCTTTACATAACCATAGTGCAATAATCAAAACTAGACAATTTACACTAGAACAATATTATTAACTAAACTAGAGCAAATGTCACTAGCTTTTCCGTGAACAACCTTTTTCCGTTCCAGCATCCTACGCAGGACTCCACATGGCACATTTAGTGGTTGTTTCTTTTAATTTTTTTTAAAGATTTATTTATTTATTTGAGAGAGAAAGAGACTGAGTGGGGGTAGGAGCAGAGGGAGAGAATCTGGAACAGACTCCCCACTGAGCCCAGAGCCCGAAGCAGGGCTCGATCTCATGACCCTGAGATCACAACCTGAGCTCACTAGTGGTTGTTTCTTCTTAGTCTCCTTTGGGCTGTGACACTTCCTTGTTCTTCCCTTGTCTTTCATGACCTGGACACGTTTGAAGAGTTCTGACCAATTATTTTGTGGACTATCTCTCAGTTTTGGTTTGTATAATGTTTTCTCGTGACTAGAATGATGTTACCACTCTTGTGTCCTCGGTGTGGCAGACACAAAGATGTGTGATGTCAGAACACCTTCTTAGTGGTGATGTTACCCTTGCTTGTTTGGTTCAGGCGGTGTCTGCCAGGTTTCTTTACTGTAAAGTTACTATCTTTTTCCCAGGGAGAGACTTTCAGACTAAACCAATGCCCTGTTCCCCCTCAAACTTTCTCCCACCAATCTCGGCATTCCTTTGTTCAATGGATCTTGTCCGCAACAACTATGTGTTAGCCAAGTGGTGATTTTCTACTTCCCTCTTTTCTTCTGCATTTATTAGTTGGAATTCTTCTGTAGGGAAGCACTGTCCCTTCATGTATTTGTTTGATTCCTTCTATCAATATGGAAGAGTGGATATTATTTTATTCTATGGGCTGAAATCCAATTTTTTCTTACTTTCTTTGTTTCTTTGCTTCTGTCTCTCTCTGTCTCTTTCTTCCCACATTAAATTGTTGCAGCTTTGGCTATTAGGATCCCCTTCAGACTGAGTCCTGTGATCTTTCAACAAGCCCCCATTCTTTTGTGAGCACTCCCTTACTCCTGGCACTGCAAGATGTTCCAAGATCATCTTGTGTTTTCCCTACCCGGCCCTAGAACGAACCAAAAGGAACCTGGTTCCTTTTATTGGAGGATGGTATTTAGAAACCAAGATTGGGGTGCTAGGTGTTCCCATTGTTATGGAGGTGCCATTGCTTCTCAGCCTTCTAAATAGAACCAGGAAATATATGTATGCGTATATACTTAGCCGCACGTTCACACAGGCACAACCACATGGGTATTTCTATATCTACCTGTCTGTGTATATATTTAAAACCATGAATTTATACTAATATCTCTGATTTAAATCCACTGCTCTGGGGTTCATTCTAGCCTTTATTTGGAGCTTCTTTGTCCTATGGGGAGAAACCTTTCATTATCTACAGTACCCCTACTTATTTGTTCAATTCTTATATACCCATAGTAATTTCAGAATTGCTAACCCATATACCTGTGAGACACATACTTACTAACAAGACAATAACATTCTGTTGGTATCCAGTAAAGATATTGGTTACCAAAGCTACCCAGGTTAGTTCTTTTCTTGCCTACCCGCTTTAGTGCTGTTAGTGATTCATGTGTGATACAGCTAAGGTTGATTTGTTGGAGTTTGTGTTTCATTTTAGGTATTTGAAGGGTACCTAAAACAGTACTGTTGTTCTACAAGTCAGAGCTACACAAAAGATATTCTCAGAGAAATGTCACTCTCTCCATGTCCCTGATACCCCGATTTCATTCACCCTTTCTTCTCCCTCCTTCCCATCCCTCTCCCCCGTAAGTAATTGGTGTCTTTAGTTCCTGATTTACCCCGGCTCTATTTCTTTTGGACCAATGAGCAGATACATGGGCTTTTTTTTAAAGATTTATTTATTTATTTGAGAGAGAGAGAGAATGGGGGGAGGGGCAGAGGGAAAGAATCTCAAGCAGACTCCCCACTGAGCATGGAGCCCAACACAGGGCTCAATCTCACCACCCTGAGGTCATGACCTGAGCCGAAATCAAGAGTTGGGCACTTAACTGACTGAGCCACCCAGGCGCCCCCATGTGTATTTTTTTATGATCCTTTCTTCCTTACATGAAATTTAGCATCCTACATATAAGTTCTTGTTCTTTGCTTTTCTCACCTCATAATATGCCCTGGCAGTCACTCCATATCAGTTCACAGAGCTCTTCCTCATCCTTTCTTACATCTGTACAGGACTCCATTATGTGGACTTAGCATAGTTTATTCCAGCCAATCTCCTGAATAAAGGCACTTATGTTGTTTCCAAGGTTTCACAATACGAACAATGCTGCAGTGAATGATCTCATGTATGTATATTTTCATGTTGTTGGAGGCATATCTATGCCACAGCGTCCTAGAGGCCGAATTGCTGGGTCAAAAAGTAAAAGCGGAGGGGCACCTGGGTGGCTCAGTCGGCTAAGCGTCCGACTCTTGATCTCAGCTCAGGTCTTGATCTCAGGGTTGTGAGTTCAAGCCTCGCACTGGGCTCCATGCTGGGCATGGAGCCTATTAAAAAAAAAAAAAAAGGAAAAGTGCATATACAGTACTGTTAGATAGTGCCCGGTTTTTCTGCAGAAGGACTGTGGCAGGGCGCGGTCCCACCAGCAGCGTATGAGAGTTTGTTTCCCCACAACCCCGACCACAGAATATACTGTCATATTTAAATATTTGTACCAGTCAGAGAAGTGAGAAATGGTATCTTAGTGTGATTTATATTTTGAATGAGCTTGGACATTATTTCATTCCTTTGAGGGCAATTTTATGTCTTTTTCGTGAAATGTTTGTACATACCTTTTTCCCATTTTTCTATTGTATTTTTAGTCCTTTGTCCCTCAATTTTTAAGAGATTCCCTATGCATTAGGGATATTAGCCCTTTGCAGTATAATCTTGTGAATATTTTCTCCTAGTTCATCAGTCGTCTTTTTTTTTAAAAAGATAAATAAAATAATAAAATAAACAAATAAATAAATAAAATAATAAAATAAATAATAAATAAATAAAAATAAATTGTATTTATTTTTGCAAGAGGGAGAGAAAGAGAGAGAGATAGAGAGCAGGAGCTGAGGGGGGGCACAGAGGAAGAAGCAGGCTCCCCACTGAGCAGGGAGCCCCATGCAGGGCTCGATCTCAGGACCCGGGGATCATGACCCAAGCCGAAGGCAGACGCTTAATGACTCAGCCACCCAGGTGCCGCTGTCAGTCGTCTTTTGACTTTGTTTATTTTTTTATGCAGTCAAATTTATCAACCTTATTGCCACTGGACCTTGTCATAGTTGAGAAAGGCCTTTCCTACCCCAAGTTTAAAGGGGAATTCACCCCCATTTTATTGGTAGTCCTTGGATGGTATTTTTTTTTTTTTACCTTCAGAGTCCTGATCCATTTGGAATTTGCTTTGTGTGTGGAGTGAAATATAAATCTAATTTTATATTTTCCCAAATGGCTGTGCAGTGCTGCCAACACCATATATTAAAAAGTCCATTTTGATCCACTGATCTGAGATGCCACGTTTGACATCTACTAAATTTCCCATATGTTTGAGTCTAATCTGGTCTTTCCATTCTAGTCCCATGGTCCATTTCTCCATTCACCTGCCAGCACCACATTGTTTGTTTTTTTTTTAAAGATTTTTATTTATTTGACAGAGAGTGAGACAGGGAGAGCAGGAACACAAGCAGGGGGAGTGGGAGAGGGAGAAGCAGGCTTCCCACTGAGCAGAGCAGGGAGCCTGATGTGGGGCTCGATCCCAGGACCCTGGGATCATGTCCTGAGCCAAAGGCAGCTGCTTAACGACTGAGCCACCCAGGCACCCACCACATTGTTAATTATAGAGGCTTTATCCTGCATTTTCATGTCTGCTGGGGCTCATCTGCCCTCATAGTACTTATCTTCTGCTGTATTCCATGAGAACTCTAGAGTCACACTAACTATAAAATAGCTTGTTGGTATTCTTATTGGGTAAGGTTGCATTGAATTGGTAAATTAGCTTAGGAGAAGAGACATCTTTAAAATGTTGAGTCATCCTATCCAAGAATAGGGGACATTTTCCTTTTTGCTGAAGCCCATTTTTGTGTCTTTCAGGAGTATTCTAAAACTTCTCTCATACCATCTCTGCATGTTGTCTGTTCTGATCATGTCCTATTCACCCCCCCAGTGAAGGAAGGATTCTACGCCCTACATAGTGTTTGATCACTGACCACACAACACCAGCACTAAATGATGAGATGGACAGGGGTTCATTAGTCCCATGCATTCACAGCCCAGGGGAGGAGGACACCCGAGCCATGCAGGGTCACACAGGGGCTGCACCCGGGAGCAGAGTGACCCAGCAGGTGCGGTGGGAGGCAGGCTTTGTAGTGACAGGAGGGTGATGATGGTTTCCATGGGAGGACATGACTGGCTGGTCTGAATAAACATGGGGAGCCTTTCCCACTGGGTGGGGGGCTTATCCAGCAAGAGCAGAACTTACCACCAAGGCTTTGGGGCCCCAAGAGGCTCAAAGCTATTGAGGCAGCACATGGAATTTCACACTTTACAATGCAATATCTTCCTAAATTTATTCCTGAATAGTTTCTCTTATTTGTTGCTGTAAGTGGGGTCTTCTCTTCCATTACATTCTGTAACTAAACAGTATTTGTTTGAAATTGCCGCAAGCAGCAGAGTAAGTAGCTGCTGTTCAGAGATATGAAAACAAGAAAGCCTCAAGTTTACAAGTGAAAAATCAGGGAGGACGTTTATGGAGCGATTTAGGACCAAGCATTACCATCCCAGGTCAGTTACCCTGTCAATTTATTCTGCTTTGACAGTAGAAGAGCACCATTTGTAAATCCGCAAGAACAGAAAAGGCTCCCATTAAAAAGCATTCATTTCAAGGATCGTTAAAAATGGACAATTTAATTTGCATTTCAAAGGTAGATTCAGAAAAGATTAATTTGGCAGTATGACTAATGGGAAAGTTTGATGGCATAAATTATTATCTTTTGTCTTAAGGAAAATACAGTATATAATAACAAGGTACTTAAAAAGAAACTAAAAAGATTTCAAAGCAACGATATTAAGGACTTAACAAAGATAAGGAAGAAGACAATGACACCAACTAGCCCTCAAAAAGAACTCCAAACCATTTTATTTTATTTTATTTTATTTTATTTTTATTTTATTTTATTTTTATTTTATTTTAAAGTAATCTCTGTGCTCAACGTGGGCCTTGAACTCATGACCCGGAGATCAAGAGTTGCATGCTCTAGCCAGCCAGGTGCCCACAAACCATTTTAAAATCCATAAATAGCAAGATTAATGTCTCATTCATTTATTTATTCAACAACCATTTATTGAGTGCCTACTGTGAGCCAGGATACATTCTAGGAGTTGGCCTTCAGAGGTCAGGTTTACCATCCTGGCCCTCAAGTTGCTCACAGGCTTGCAGGGAAGATGGGTCAGCAAACAAAGTTGTACCAGGCGTCAAGGGGCTCTATTCAAACTATAAAGGGAAGCAAGGAAGGGACATCTACCCCAGACTAAGAAAGAGAAGGCTTCTCGGGGGACGTCTAGCCCTAAATTTCAAGGATAAAGAAGAGTTAGGCAGACAGAGAAAGAGCCAAAAGGAATTCCAGGCAGAGGGAAGAGAATCTGCATTCGGGGAGGTAGAAAGGGAGGCGGTGTGCCTGGAGCTTAGGGAGTGTGCGCACGTGTGTGGGGGCGTGTATCGGAGGCGAGATGCCTTCTGCATCCAGGTGGTGCACGGCCAAACGCAGAGCCAGCAACGAGGACGAAGTGGACAAAGGGCCAGCTGACATCCGAGTTATGTAAAGACCATCTCAACAAAGCAAAACACACACCAAGAGGAAAGATATTGCCACGTGACATTTACAATGTGGACCAAATCTCTAAAAAGGAAGAGTCACTGAGTGAATTTAAAAATTTAAAAACCAAACCCAACCTGGGTGGCTCAGTCAGTTAGGCATCCAACTCTTGATTTCGGCTCAGGTCCTGATCTCAGGGTCCTGGGATGGAGCCCGCATCAGGCTCCCCGCTCAGCAGGGAATCTGCTTCAGGATTCTTTCTCTCCCTCTGCCCCTCTCCTGCCTCTAATAAATAAATAAATCTTAAGAGAAAAAAAGAAAACCCAACCCAAGGATTTGATGACTTTTGGATTATGTCCAAAGATGCATTGAAAGTAAAAAGAAAAGGTAAACTAAAATTAATGCCTGTGTAAATGGAAGAGAGGCAGGCATTTTAATCATGATCTCTGACAAAACAGAATTTAAACAAAAGCCCAAGGAAATATCAACGTTGGCACATTCGAATGATAAAAGGCACAGTGAATAATGAAAACATGGCAATATTGGGCGCCTGGGTGGCTCAGTTGGTTAAGCGACTGCCTTCGGCTCAGGTCATGATCCTGGAGTCCCTGGATCGAGTCCCGCATCGGGCTCCCTGCTCGGCAGGGAGTCTGCTTCTCCCTCTGACCCTCCCCACTCTCATGCTCTCTCTCTCTCATTCTCTCTCTCTCAAATAAATAAATAAAATCTTTAAAAAAAAAAAAAGAAAACATGGCAATATTCATTAGGTACCACACGGTTTCGTAACAACAAAATATATATATGAAAAGGTGACAGTTATCCAAGAAAAAAACAAATAAAACTCGGGATTCCTTAGTACCCTGGTTTCAGAATATGGCAGATCAAATAAACAAAAAGATGGTAGAAAACATCACAGAGCTGAAGAGCACCACCAGTCAGGCAGAATTAACAAAGGGTTTCAGAGAACTAGAAGCAAAATTAGAGAATCTACCTTTTAAAAATGTATATAGGGCGCCTGGCTGGCTCAATCAGTTGGGCGTCTGCCTTCGGCTCAGGTCATGATCTCAGGGTCCTGGGATCAAGCCCCGCGTCCAGCTCAGCAGGGGGGTCTGCTTGTCCCTCTCCCTCTGCCCCCCCCCCATGCTCTCTCTCTCTCTCTCTCTCTCTTGCCCTCCTCTCTCAAATAAATAAATAAAATATTTTAAAAAATAAAATAAAAATGTATATGAATCTCACACTCTAAATAATCGTATAAGAAGTTTCAAGTAAATAGAATAGACGGGCCATATGTTGATAAAATCAGAAATACAATAGCAAACATGTGGACGGTGTTTGTTACGTGACAGGCGCTGTTGTGTGTGTGTTTACAAATATTAACTTACTTAATTTTCACCATAACCTGATGAAGTCAGTATTATTAGGATCCTCATTTTACAAATGAGAAAACTGAACAGAGAGGTTACTGGCCAAGGAAAGTGAGGAAGTGAGAGCCACCCCACTGGGTCCACAGGGGTAGCTGTCCAGGTCCCACTTCCCCATCCTGGGAGCCCCAGTGACACTCAGACATGGCTCCTCAGGGGTCATGTCTGTCTTGTATCTTCCCACTGGACCGGGAAGTGGACACCTGGACCCAGCCAGGTCAATAGATTTTCTCTCCCAGAAGCTGAAACCTGCCAAGAGAGATCCAGAGGCTTGACTTGATTTCCTAGCTCGGTCCCCTTGAAGCAAGGGGACTCTGGAGGACTCAGCCCCGGCTGGGCTACCAGGCATCTGCATCCCAGAGCTGGCTCATCAGCAATTCCTTTACTTTTTTTTTTTAAGTATATTTATTTATTTAAATAATCTCTGCACCTAATATGGGGCTCGAACTCACAACCCTGAGATCAAGAGTCTCATGCTCCACCTACTGAGCCAGCCAGGTGCCCATCTCTTCCTTTACTATTAAGAGCTGCCCCAGGACCCTTCCAATACTTTACACTTTTGCCTAAGTTACCCAGGACCCAGAGGAGCCTTAATTAATACCCCCAACAGAATTTAAAACACTCCCCACCATAACAATCGAGTTACAGAGAAAGTCCACAAAAATTGCTGACATCTTATTTTAAAAACAAACTCCATGCACCAAAATTCATCAATGCAAAATGTTATTTAGAAGAAAATAGATTTCTCTCAATAAATATATTAAGAAGAAGGCAAAAGGAAGGCGCCTGGGTGGCTCAGTCAGTTAAGTGTCCGACTCTTGATTTCGGCTCAGGTCCTGATCTCAGGGTCGTGGGATCGAGCACCGCGTGGGGCTCCGCACTGGGCGTGGAGCCTGCTTAAGATTCTCTCTCCCTCTCCCTCTGCTCCTCACCCCCCTCCCACCCCTTCTCAAGCTCTCTCTCTCTAGAATAAAAAATTAAAAAATAAAAATGAAATAAAAATAAAGAAGGCAAAAGGAAGACATAAAATGATCTCAGCTGAAGGATTTAGAAAAGGAACAAAGCAATCAAGCATTGTTCAACAGAATAGCACTTAACAAACTGGAGACTTAAAAAAATAGAAAAGTTAAACCAATGATTAGTTCTTCAAAGGGTTAACCAAAATAATAAACCATTGAATTAAACTTTTAAAAAAACACAAAACACGAGAAAGAATTAAGGAAGTGAGAAAGCTATTAATTCCACAAGGGGAGGGAATTGGCAGTAAAAATAGGACCACACCCGTGTAATATAAAGTCACGGATTAGCTGTGCTTGTAGGCTTAAATTACACATTTATTAAATCTGTGTATGGTTAAGCTACACTGTATCTTTGCCTCCTACCAGCTAATTCCTCTGGGTTTTTTTGGTTTTGTTTTTTTTAAGTGCCTTGTTAAAGAAACCTGCCAGGAGTTACAAATCAGAATACTCAAATCTCAGAAGATGGAACCCACTCCACAAGGGGTCACATCCTGGTGCCGGAGCATCCACAGGGTCCTCTGAGATGAGCCAGCAGCTAGGTTAGTGGCTTTTACCACAACTCTCCCCCCAGCACCGTCCCCAAGGACTCTCACTGCCACTCCCCTGCAGGGTGGGCCCTGCGCCCATTCTCCATATTCACAGTCCACCTCCACTCACACACCCCTACCCCTTGTAAGGTGCTGGTGCTCCTGGGGTGTCTGCCAAATGCACAAATCCCCAAACCACCACCACCCTGGCCTGTTTCAGGGGAAGCTCGAAGCCCCTCTCTCTTCCTTCTGCCCCTCTCAGACCTTTCTCAGTCCAGCTCCTCACCTCTTAAAGCCTAGGGCATTCACCCCCAAAATGGGGTGACGACTCTCTGCTGGATGCCTGGCATTTCTCCTTTTGCCTCAGCATCCCCCAAAACCATTTATGAACCCCTGAAGCAATGAAAGGCAGACTCTTGCTTCCTTGGAACAGAGAGGAGAAAAAATATTCACCGCCGCAAGAGACAGACACAAATTACACTCTAGCCTGCCATGGTCCCACGTGGGTTTCGAGGAGGACTCCTCAGCTCCGTGAGCGAGAACTGCCCATGGCTTGAGCGGGTTATCAGCGGTGCTGCTTTGGGCATCCACCCAGGAGGGGGACGGGAGGGAAGGGGGAGGAGCACGCTGCAGAAAGAGGTGCTGGACCCTTTGACAGCATGGCTATCATCCTTGTAAGTAGGCAAATGCAATTTTTTTTTTAAGATTTTATTTGAGAGAAAGAGAGCACAAGTGGGGGGAGGGGTAGAGGGAGAAGCAGACTCCCGCGGAGCAGGGAGCCTGATGCGGGATTCGATCCTAGAACCCGGGGATCCTGACCTGAGCTGAAGACAGACGTTTAACCGACTGAGCCACCCAGGCGCCCAGAAAACGCAATTCTTAAGAGGCTAGGAAATATCTCACCAGTAGAAAAAGAAATCTATTTTTTTTTCTATTTTCTGGAAAAAAATAGGCTATTCTAATGAATAAGTCAATGTAATGGGTAACTGTAACAATAAATAAAGATCTGTAGTCTTATGGATTTTCCCTGAGAACACTGCTGTTGAAAATTATTAGGAATAGCAGCACCTGGGTGGCTCAGTCGGGTAAGCATCTGACTCCATTTCGGCTCAGGTCATGGTCTTAGGGTCGTGAGATGGAGCCCTGCTTGGGGCTCCGAGCTGGGTATGGAGTCTGCTTGAGATTCTCTCTCTCCCTCTCCCTCCCCCGCCCTCACATGCACACTCTCTCTCTCTCTCAAAAAAAAAAAAAAAAAAAAATTGTTAGGAATAAATTATCAGAAATAGAAAGCAATTACGGAAGGACAGTCATCCGTAAGTCTTGTTACTGAACACCTGCCCAATGTGTTAAGTATTTGTTATCAAACAACTGTGACTGTGATTCATCAGATTATAAGATCGATTTCATGTCTTTTGGAATTGGGAAATATAGATCTAAACCTAAAAATATATCCCAAAATGCACCATTACAAAGCATCAGGGGAATTGTGCTACTTTAGTTAGATTAAGAAATTATCCTAAAAGAATAAGATGGCAGTTTGCTAATACATTAATATTTAGCAAATTATAATTATAATTATTATAATAATACAATTAGGATAGTAATAATTATTTTCTAATAGCCAGTAGACTAAGTGCTAACTTGTTGCCTATTCTTTTCTAAGCACCGTGTGGGTTTTAACATATCTAATCCTCATGAAAAGGCAGTTACTTTGGGGGCCCCTGGCTGGCTCAGTTGGTAGAGCACACCACTCTTGATCTTGGGGTTGTAAGTTTGAGCCCTATATGGGGTGTAGAGATCACCTAAACATAAAAAAAATCTTAAAAAAAAAAAAAAGGAGTTACTTTTACTGCCCCCTTTTTGAGGTGAAAATTGAAGCCCAGAGAAGTTAAGACACTTACCCAATGGCGCACAGCTACTGCATGGTGAAGTTGGGACTTGAGCACAGTAACTATAGCTCCCCCTAGGTCCCTTTTCTATTTTTATCAAAGTAATGCAAGCTTAGTGGTTAAAGGAAAGATGGTCCCGTAATGAAATCAGTAGTGCCCTGGCCCACCCTCCCCCTCCAATCAATCCTGCTCATCAGAGGCAACAATTTTCTTGATAATATTTAAATGGTTACACAGTACATTTGACTTTTTTTAGTGTATAGTTCCACGTGTTTAACACAGACACATATTTGGGTAACCGCCACCACAATCAGAGCACAGAACTGTTCCATCACCGCCGATGTCCATCATGCTGTTCATTTATAGTCACGCTGCCCATCCCGATCTAACCCTTGGCAGCTACTGGTATGTTCTCCATCATTATGGTTTTATCTTCGCAAGAGTGACATACAAACGGAATCATGCAGTATGTAACCTTTTGAGACTGACTTCCTTCGTTCAGCATAATGCCTTTGCAATTCATTCAAGGGATTGTACGTATTAGTAGCTTATTCTTTTTTCTTGCTTAGTAGTATTCTGTTTTATGGACGTACCACAGTTCATTTATCCATTTCACCGTGGATGGACCTTTGGACTGTTTCCAGTTTGGAGCCATTACAAACAAAGCCACTAAGGATTTGGGTAAAATTTTTGTGTAAACATAGTTATCATTTCACTTGGGTAAATACTGAGGAGTGTGATGGCTGGGTCGTAGGGTAAGACTATGTTTAACTTTAACAAAACTGCCAAGCTGTTTTTCCAAAGTGGCTTACGGTTTTGGATTCCCACAGCAACTTATGAGAGTTTTATTGCTTCACATCCTTATCAGCACTTGGTATTATAGGTTTTGTTTTGTTGTGTTTAATGTCAATGGTGTAGAGGCATCTCATTGTGGTTTTGATTTGCATCTCCCTATTGCTTAATGATATTGAGCATCTTTTTATCTGCATATTTTCCATCCATATATCTTCTTTGGTAAAGTGTCTGTTCACATCTTTTTGCCAATTTGTTATTGGGTTACTCTTTTCTTATTATTGAGTTTTGAGTGTTCTGTGTGTGTGTGTGTGTGTTGTTTTTCTGAGGGCTCTTTATATATTCTGGATACGATAACTGGTGAAGCCGGTTAGGTGACTTGCAAGTACTTTCTCTCAGTCTGTGTCTTGTCTTTTCATTAGCTTCACAGTGTCTTTCAAAAAGGAGACATTCTTAATTTTAATGAAGTCCAACTTATTAATTTTTAAAAATGAATTGTTTTTGAGTTATAGAAAAGAAATCATTGCCTAACCCAAGGTCACAAACATTTCTTCCTATGTTTTCTTCTGGAAGTTTTACAATTTTAGGTTTTATATTTAGATCTATGATCAGTTTTGGGTTAATTTTCATATATTGTACAAAGGATGGGTTGAAGTTTATTTTTTATGTAGAGATGTCCAATTTTTCCAGCACTATATTCTGCAAAGACTGTCCTTTCTCCATTGGATTGCCTTTGCACATTTGCTGAATATCCACCTGCCATGTGTCTGTGAGTTTGTTTCTGAATTCTCTGTTCCATTGATCTGTGTATTTATGCTTTCCTCAATAGTACAATGTTTTATTAATGGTAGCTATATAGCAAGTCTTGAAATAAGGTAAGGGGAGTCTTCCAAATCTGTTCTTTTTAAAATTTGTTTATTCTTGTTCCTTTGCTTTTCCATATAAAATTTGGAACCATCTTGTCAATTTCAAAAACAAAAAAATCCTGCTGGGATTTTGTTTTCCCCATTGTATTGAATCTGTAGATCAATTTGAAAAGAAGTGCCATCTTAGCAATATTCATTGTTTTGCAGTTTTGGGCATGCAATCCTGCACATTTATTGTTAAATTTATATCTAAGTATTTCGTGGTTTTTGGTGATTTTGAAAGTAGAGCTTTTTTTTAGTTCAGTTTACAATTGTTTATTGCTAGTTGTTGGAGGCAGGATTCCAACCTGTGATGTCCACCCTCTGTGTGATCCCCTCCTGTTGAATGCTAGCAGAGCATTTCAATCAGTAGGCAAAGGTGAAGACCTTTGTGGATCTAATTAAGATCACTTGACTTTGAGTTACTCAAAAGGGAGATGATCCTGGGTGAGCTTGATCTAATCAGGGGGCCACTTTCAAAGAGGGTCTACCGACCAAGCATGGGAGAAGTCAGAGAGATGCTTTCCTACAAGCCCCAAAAGAGAAAACAAGCAGTGAGGTGATCTGCCTCAGAAAGGGCCTAGGCCTCTAGGAGCTGAGGGTTCTGCGCAAGGAAGTGAATTCTGTGCCAACCTGAAGGAGCTTGAAAGTGGACCCTGAGCCTTAGATGAGATTGCAGCCCCAGCTAAAACTTCCATTTCAGCCTGTTCAGAGCTTAGAGCAGAGTGTGGAGCACTTAACCTGTGTTTAGACTCCGAACCCATGGAAACTGTGAGATAATAAATTTCTGTTGTTTCAGCCCATTAAATTTGTAGCCATTTGTTACATAACAATAGAAAACTAATACACTAGTACATAAAAATATGATTAATTTTTCTGTATTGATTGTGTGTTCTGCAATCTGACATACTCACTTATGGTTCTAGTAGACCTTTAACATTTGTTGAGATTTTCTACAAAGACACTTACATCACCAGTGAATAGAAAATGAATTATTCATTTCCAAACTGTTTTCTTTTTATTTCCTTTTCTTGCTTTATTGCACTGGCTAGAACCTCCAGTACAATGTTCAATAGGAGTAGTGAGAGCAGACATCCTTGCTATCCCTAATCCTGAGAGGAAAGTATCTGTGTTCCTTGTTAAGTATGATGTTAGGGGCAGGTGTTTGCAGATATTCTTTATCAGATTGATAAAGTGTCCCTTTCTATTTCTTTCAGTTTTTAAAACTGAGAATGGTGTTGAATTTTGTCAAAAGTTTTTTCTGCATCTGTTGAGATGATCATATGGCCTTTTTTTAATTTGTTGATATGGTGAATTACATAGATTTATTTTTAAATGTTGAACTGGCATTACATTCTCAGGATAAACCCCACATAGTCACATGTCTGTTTCACTGGATTCTGACTGATAGCATTTTGTTAAGGATTTTTTGCCTTCATATTCTTGAAGATGTTAATCCTTTCTTTCCTTCCCTTGTAAAGTCTGCCTGGTTGTGGTATCAGGGTAATACTGGCCTCATATAATTCAATTAAAATTTTCTTGAGAATGCTGGGGTTTTTTTCTTTTTCCTTTTTAGCAGGCAATCCACCCAGTTAGGTTCAGAACGAAGTTCTATCTTGCTTTCTGTGGATAGTGGTTCCAATCTCCATTTAATTTTCCAAGACTTCATTATGCTGCCTTGGGTCTGTCTCATGCACACACAGGTCAGAAGTGAGCCCCAATTATGTGGGTTCACACAGGATTAGGGAACCACTTTTTTTTAAATAATCTCTACACCCAACATGGGGCTCAAACTCACCACCCTGAGATCAAGAGTCACATGCTCTACTGACTGAGCCATCCAGGCACCCCTAGGGAACCACTTTTGCCCCCCTTCTCTCCAAGGCTTTTTCCACACTCTTGGGCTCACAGGCACCCCCTTCCCCATTCCTCTGGGCAGAAACATGGGTTTTCTCTCAGAGGTTCAGCTGCCTGTTCCACCATAGCCCCACAGCTCTGCAGCTGACATCTGCCCTGAGGGCAAAGCCATGAGAGAAAAGAGAAAAACAAAATTATGGTCCCATCTTCCACCCCTACCCACTCTTCAGACCACAGGGGCCCCTTTTCTTGAGTTCTGTGGCCAGAAATAAAGGGTTTCCATTTGAGTTTTGCCCTTGCAGTTCTGTGATCGGTGCCCACCTTCAAGACAAAGCCATAAGAGAAAAGAGGGAGGAAAAAAAATCTGAGCAACTCACTCTCTTGTGGGCTACTTCTCCAAGTTTTGACACCCTGCCACCCCCACCCCTGCCAATCTGCCTGCATTTGGTCACCCATCAGAATTCTCAGTAGGTATTTTTTGCATTTTGTCCAGAATCTTTCATTTTCATCAGGGCAGAGAGAGGCTATAGTGGGGCTTGCGCCATCTTACCTGGAAGCAGAAACCCAGCCAGGCGTTCTTGATATCTGCTAGCAACTTGATTTCATTTGGCTAACATTCCCCTAATGCTGGGGACCTGGAACTACTGACTCCTATGGGAAGAATCTGAGCAGTCATAAATACTCTTTCACCTGAGTCAAGGAAGACAGATATTTATACTGAAACACGTCACAGGGATGTCCGGCTGGCTCAGATGGTAGAGCATGTGACTCTTGATCTTGGGTTGTGAGTTCAAGCCCCACGTTAAGTATAGAGATTACTTACAAATAAAATCTTAAAAAAAAAAAAAAAGGAAAGAAAGAAACATGTCACAGAAAAGTTTGACAAATGTCTAATCTTGAATAGTCCAAGTAAAGTTAGAGATGGCTTCACATCGTCGTTGAATAGCTGCCTTCCCTACAAGCTCCCAGGCTTAAAAACCAAACCTTTTTTGATTGGCACAGCCCAAGTGTAGTGAGAATCCACCTACCTGAGGAGGCTTGGCGTCATTGTCACCAGGAGCCGCCTGCCCCACAGAAACTCCTTCCAGGCAGAGCCTTCCCCCTTGTGGAGGTAGAACACTGGATACTCAGCTGTGTCCTCATAATAAACTTGACTTTTATCAAAGTCATTTAAGTGAATCTCTGTTTCTTCCAACAAAGAAAAACAAACTAAAGCAGGAGCACTGAGCAGTATATGAAAAGAAATAGAAATAAGAGATATAGGGAGCCCTGGGTGGAGCAGTCGGTTAAACATCCAGCTCTGGGTTTCAGCTCAGGTCCTGATCTCAGGATCTTGAGATCAAGCCCCGCATCAGGCTCCAAGCTCAATGAGGAGTCTGCTTAAGTTTTTCTCTCCCTCGCCATCTGCCCCTCCCCCTCCCCCCTCTCAAAATAAATAAATAAATCTAAAAAAAAGAAGAGATGCAAATATTGAGAAGGAAAAACAGAATTAGCATTATTTGCAAAAAGCAGTAGCTAATGTTCAGAGCATTTACTGTATGCCAGGCACGCCTCTTAGACTTTACAGAGGCTTTATCTGTAAGGATAATCTTACGGGATCATCTCAGCGCCCTGGAGGGGTGGCCTGCTCTGTTTGCTGCTGGGAGTAAACCCAAGTATGGAGTCAGTAGGTAACTGGCCTGAGGACAGACAGCTCCAGCGAGGGGTGGAGGCGGGGATGGGAAGCCAGACAGGGGGGCTGCAGAGCCCCCACCCAAACCACCATGCTGCCCTGTTACTGTGTAGTCACTCTGTGTCCCAGGATTCTGATACAGCCTCCCTACGGAGGCCACTGGTGACTAGCATGTTCCACTCAAAGGTTGGAAGTTCCTTTAAAGTTAAGCTATTTTTTAAAATATTACATATGTGATATATTTGACCTGGTTAAAACAATGAAAACATTAGAAAAGGATATTAAGCAAAATATTAATGTATCATTAAGAGCAGTTTCCTTTCTATTGATCCAGTAAGGTTTTAGGCACCCATGTGCATATACATAAATGCAACAGTTTAGGCATAAGGTTAATATTTTTATTTTTACAGAAATGGTAATACGCCACTTATACTATTCTAAAACTTAAAAAAAAAAAAATCTTAGCGTATTTGGGCCAACCTTCCAGATTTTTTCCTTTAAAAAGCCACATAGTGGGGCATCTGGCTGGCTCAGTCAATAGGGTATGCGACTCTTGATCTCAGGGTTGTTTAAGTTCAAGCCCCACACTGGGTGTAGAGATTACTTAAAAATAAAATCTTAAAAAAATTAAAATTAAAAAAGAGCCACATAGTATTCCATTGTCGATGTGTGTCCTTGCAGTTGACACTTGAACAACATGGGTTTGAACTGCTTGGGTCCACTTACACATAGACTTTTCTCGACGAATATATTGGAAAACTTTTTGGAGATTTGTGACAATTTGAAAAAAACTTGCAGACAAACCACGTAGCCTAGAAATACAAAAAAAAAAGAAAGAAAAAGTTAGGTGTTATTGTCAGAATACAGTATATAACATGTAACATACAAGATACGTGTTGATCACCTGTTTATGTTACAAGTAAGGCTTCTGGTCAACAGTAGGCTATCAGTAAAGTTTTGGGGGAGCAAAAGTTACAGTGGATTTTTGACTGTATGGGGGCGTTATGTCCCTAATCTCTACATTATTCAACAATCAACTGTATTTTATTTTTACCAGTTCACTCTTGGTGGACGTATAGATTGTTTTCTAGGTTTTACTATTATAAATAATGCTACCATAAATATATTTTTATAGATCTTTGTACATGTGCTGATTAAGGGGATATGTGCATTTCAAAGTTAATAGGAAATGTCAAGTTATTACAAAATTTGTAATTCTTTCTATCTGAAGGTTTAGAATAAGCTTTTCAAAACCTACATTTTCTCATTGCACTCTCCCACGGAGAACCTCTGAGTTTTTTTCATTGCAGAGAGAACAGACTACGCTCCTCCATGTGCACACAAAGCTCTCTGCAGGCCCGCTCTATGCGGTCTTCTCAGCCTCATCCCTTCTTCCCATGCACCCTATTCCTCAACCGCGCTGAGCAGCGTCTCATTCCTGGGGGACGTCAGGATCTTTAGGATCCCATAGCTCGGCACAAGCTTTATTCTCTGCCTGGAATGCCCTTCTCCTTGTGCTCATTCTTCAAGATCCAACTTAAATGTCTTAGTACTTATGAAACCTTTCTTGGTGCTCGGGGCAAAGTCTGTCCCATGTCCCCACAGCTCCAGGAAAGCTCTTACTACAGTATATTGTACCATTGGCCTCACATGTCCGGCTCTATCACTAAAATCTAAGCTCCCTGAGGCCATGTGTTATCTATTTTTCAGTCCACAGTGTCTAGCCTGTACTGGGTACAGGGGAGAAGCTCAGTAAGTGTTTGCTGACCAAGTAAGCAGACAAACAGAGGAGGAAGAAGAGATCTTGTAAACAAAGTGCATCTATTACAGTTTTGTAGACGGTTACTTAGAGCAAATGTGGATGGGTTTATTTAGCATACACCTTTTCTATTAATTTAATACCATACTCACTCACAGTTCTCTATGTACATGAGCTACAAATGAGCAAATCTGAAGTCCATAATTTGGTAAGATGTTGAATAAGTAATCATATTAACCTATTAACACAAAGGTAGTTCAGTAAAGTACCCATTAATGCAACAAAGCACATTTTTTGGACAAACATTTCCAATAATCGATTTAGATACTTCTAAGTTTTACTAAGTACCTAATATGCTTGGCTCACTAGCAGACCCTTTCGTGTCTGTTGAATTATCACAGCGAACAGACGATTAAGTATCATCCCAATTTCATTGGCAAGAAAACAGGCTCAAATAGTCTACCTACCTAGTCCAAGGCCACATGCACATATAAGCCAGGAGCTTAGGGTTCCGATGCAAAGCTGCTGGTTCCAAACCTAGTGCGCTACTCACCAACCTGCAAATACCTGAATAGCACCCTGGGTTCACCTCTGAGCATTTTCACCTGCTTTAGTGTGTGCGCCACCGAGTGGAACGGACTCTTCCAAGAAACACGGGGTTGCTCAGACACACCCCCACCTGCGTGCAGGTTTGCTCCTAATGTCAGTGTTGGATTTCCAAGACATGAAATCGGCAGTTAGAGGAATGGCAAAAAACCAAACCAAACCAAACAACAAACAAACAAAAAAACAAACAGCAGCCAGAAAAAATAATTTCTGTGTGAAATAAGGCAGAGTAACAATTCTGTCTTCTGATCAATGGGGTTTGTAAGAAAAACTACTTCTCAGGGCACCTGGCTGGCTCAGTTGATGGAGCCTATGATTCTTGATCTCGGGGTTGTAGGTTCGAGCCCCATGTTGGGTGTAGAGATTACTTAAAAATAAAATCTTTAAAAAAAATACAAAAAGAAAAATTACTCTTAGTTTGAATAATGAAAATGGATTCCACTGCCAATTTCAGCTTGCTTATTTCATGGTCACTGGGAAGAGAAATTACATTTTAAAAACCAGTACCAAACAAGAGTAAGGTTAAAGATTTGGGGGTTTTTTTGTTTTTGTTTTTTAGGTTTTTTGTTTTGTTTTGTTTTGTTTTCTTTACTAAATCTTTAAATGCTTTACTAGAGGCTGAAAAATAAGGGATGTTTTTTGTTTTTTTTTAAGAATCATAAACATTCAGAAAGTTAAGCAACAAAAATTGATTGGTGGAATTTTGTAGGAAGAAAATCTAACTTCTTACAATAGCTTTTTACCTCACTGAATATTTATAGTGGAGCCCCCCCAAAGAGTTTTTTTCTTCTGAAGTTCAAGAATTACAATTCCCATTGTAATTATAATTACCTAAAAATCTATCTATATGAGTTTCGTTATATCACATGGAATTAAAATGAGGGAAGCTCTGCCCCCTGACCCGACTAAAGTTTAGGTACAAATGCAAGAGTTTTCCAGAAAGGAGGATCATGTCTTCTTTTTCCCTTCATATCATTGCTCTTCACCATTGATAGACTATGACCCACGTTCTGGGAAGATGTTCCTCATTGCTATGGTTACGGGACACCCTGTGTCACCCCCCTGAGGGTGCATTCCAGTGCTTTCCATAATGCAGCAGTTTCCCAAGGGCAGGTCTCCCTGGCACCCAGTGGGCAGATTGTCATTGAGTTCCACCAGTGTGGAACCTTAGCCAACGTCACCATCACCCAGCGGCGTGGCCTTACCGTCTTCAATAAGGTCTGTATCCCAGCCTTAGCTGGGGAAAGGGGCCCCCTTTCAGGTTTCTTCCTTTTTTAGATGCTCTAACTCAGCCCTGGAAATAATAACTACCCCTACACCTTCTTTTCCTGTATTCTTCTGGGTTCTCTCTACCTCTTAGTAGGTAATCCCATGTTAGAGTTAGTAATTCTTTATATTAAACACACCCTTGTTGAGATTACTGTGTGGTTTCTTTCTCATGAATGGACCCCGACAGACACAGTGAGCTATTCCCATCATAATTTATAATAAAGTCTCCCATTTGTCAAGTGTCTCTGATGAGGGGGACACGGCATGAAGCACGCTGTAACCATTATCTGCCTGAATCCTACCAAGAATGCTGTGATGTTGATATCATTGTCTGCATTTTCAGATGAGGAAATTCAGGTTCAGTGTTGTTTAGGTACGAAATGACAAGCCCGGTCTAGTGGACTCAAAGCCTATGCCCTTAACCATCATACTATGTAGAAGTGCAATTAAGAAAGCTGCACAGGGGCGCCTGGGGGGCGCAGTCATTTGAGGGTCCGACTCTTGATTTCAGCTCAGGTCATGATCTCAGGGTCATGCGATCGAGCCCCACGTCAAGCTCTGAGCTGAGCATGGAACCTGCTTCGGATTCTCCCTCTCCCTCTGCCCTTCCCCATTCATGCGCTCTCGCTCTCTCTTTCCATAAAAAAAAAAAACCACAACCTGATGTAAGTAAGACAGAGGTACCTTCCGCATTCATCCACAGCTGAAATCACAAGGTGTCTCGGAAAACCTATAAACAACTAAAATTGTCTTCCCTCATAAGTATGTTCATCTGCTCCAGGGCAAACTGCCTTCCTTGATAGTTGTCAGCTAATCAGCACATCCAAAGACAAAAAAAAACCCCAAAAAACCAAGAGCAATCTCTGGTCCACAGATGGTCTGCAATTTTTACTTTTATAAACCTTGCCCTGCCTTTTTTCAGTGATATTTGATTTACAGATAATTGATCTCCCTTGTATACAAGTTAGGTTTCAGCTGGGCTTTTAACTATACTCATTTTTCTGAATTCTTTTTGACAGTAATTGGTGGAGGTCCCAATGAGATCTGCTCACTGGAATGTGCTTCTAGGAGCCTGCAGGAGCGTGCAGCTTGCATGTACACCTCAGCTGGATCCCAGGAGCCCTGGCTTGCCTCCTTGTGGTCCCTCTGGTGCATGTCATTATGTGCCAGTTAAGTTCCTTCTCTCTTGAGTGTGGGCTATCCTTCCGCTCTGCCCATGGCTATTGTATGGGGGATGGAGGAACTGCCAGACAGATCACAGAGTGACAGTTCTCTGGGAAGGTAGTGTTTTGGGGAGCTCCGGGGCCATTCTTCTCCCCAGGTGGCTGATGCGCCGCCAGCTCCCACACAGACGGATTCCAAGACTGTTGGGTTTCAAGGCTACCACAGAGTTAAAGAAAGGCGACGTGGAATAGGGCAGATTACAATGCCATTGTTCTTACCAAGATTCAGTCAGTTTTCTTGAAAAACAGGCTCTAGGTTGTTGCAAGCCTTTAGTTCATCTCCAGACTTCTGAAAAAGTTGATTTTGACCATTTTTGCTGGTGTTTTGGTTGCTTTTATGGAAGACTGGATTGTCGGAGATCCCTACTCCATCATTCTAGAAGTGCTTTGATAACAAGGTTTAAATAAATCATAAATTTGAGCCCTTAATTTGGCTGACATTCTTTCTGAACAAGTGCAACAGGAAACAGTACAAAACAAAATAGGAATCGGCTGCAAATGCCTCCACAGTGACCTTATCTTGCCTGAGGAGAGTTTTCCATTGTGTGAATGTGGAGAGATTTCTAAACAGACTTTTATACCTTTGGCCACTTTGGGAGGAAGTTAATAAACTGAACTATAAAATCTCTTAAATTAAAAGATTGCCTAGGGGCGCCTGGGTGGCTCAGTCGTTAAGCAACTGCCTTCGGCTCGGGTGGGTCACGATCCCAGGGTCCTGGGATCGAGCCCTGCATCGGGCTCCCTGCTCGGCGGGAAGCCTGCTTCTCCCTCTCCCACTCCCCCCCTGCTTGTGTTCCCTCTCTCGCTGTCTCTCTCTCTCTCTCTCTGTCAATTAAATAAATGAATAAAATCTTTAAAAAAAAAAAGATTGCCTATTCTGATTGATTTGTAGAGCTAGATAAACACCTGTAATAAAAAAAAAAAAAATTTCTGAGTTGCAGTTTACTATTTAAACCTTTTCAAAGGACCAGCATTCTTAAAGCATGTGGAGTTAATACTTATTTTTTCTCTATGTATTCTTGAATTATGTTATCTTGATTTATACAAGCATTTGTTAATCTCCATAAAGTAAATTATCGGCCTTGGTTGTTAAATTATAAGATAAAAAGCAAGAAAAATTTGAGTTGTTACCAGGCAAAAAAAAGAGAGAAAATACTAAGAAAAGGCCAGACATATTCAACAAAATGTAAAGGTTTTAAGAGTTTGGGTATATAAATACAGAAAAATTATATAAGGGCAAGTACCAGTAATATTACTAAACATGACTAATCCTTGGACAAATTATATTGCTTTGATACGTCTCGTTTTATTTTTAATTTATTTTTGAAGATTTTATTTATTTGAGAGAGAGAGAAAGCATGAGCAGGGGGAGGGGCAGAAGGAGAAGCAGACTCCCCGCTGGGTGCAGAGCCAGGCCTAGGGCTTGACCCCAGGACCCCGAGATCATGACCTGAGCCAAAGTCAGACACTTAACTCACTGAGCCACCCAGGCACCCTTTCTTGTTTGAAAAGAACTGTGTCTTCTCCCTGATTTTGTGACAGTACAAAAAAAAAAAAGCTCCCCTTGTATTCTAGCTGATATAAGGCCTGGGTTTATTTTCACGCAGAAAGCTTAATTAGTCTGAACTTCTTAAATTTCCAAATCTGTTTTTAAAGGTCAAATAATACTTTCACTAAATGCTTTACATTATAAATGATTAATTTTAATAACAGATACTTTCCAAAATAATTTACTCTTTAAAAAAAAGATTTTATTTATTTATTTGAGAGAGAGAGAGTGAGCGAGGAGAGGGCAAAGAGGGAGGGAGAGAAAGGGAGAGTCCCAAATGGACTCCACACTGAGCACAGAGCCAGATGTGGGCCTGATCCCACAACCCTGAGATCATGACCTGAGCCGAAACCAAGAGTCGGACGCTTAACTGACTGAGCCCCCCAGGTGCCCCTAAAATAATTTACTCTTATAAATTTCACATAATGCTACAGATTACACAAATTTTATTTTTCCATTTGCACGTGTATATAAAATTTTAGATGCCATATTTCTCTTATGTACTTTTTCTTCAAAAAGTGTATTATCATCTGTACCATATTACATCACATGGTTTTATCATACTTAGCCATTATCCAATAAATGGACATCACTGGTCCCGTTTTTCCGATTTTCTTTGACTACATCTCTATTTGCTAAAGGTGGGATCTTAGAAGCGATTACTGGACAAAAGTCATGAGCTCTTAAGCTTGTAAGATGTATAGTCAATGCCTTCACAGAAGTGTTGCACCAATTGGCAGTCCCACCAGCTCCATTTAAAAGGGCCTATTTTGGGGCGCCTGGGTGGCTCAGTCGGTTAAGCACCTGCCTTCGGCTCAGGTCATGATCCCGGAATCCTGGGATCACGCCCCGCATCAGGCTTCCTGCTCAGCGGGGAGCTCGCTTCTCCCTCCCCTTCTGCTGCTCCCCCTGCTTGTGCTCTCTCACTCTCTCTGTCAAATAAATAAAATCTTTAAAAAGGGGGGGGCCTATTTTACCACATTGGTATTTTCTTTCATTTTCTTTTCTTTTTTTTAGAGAGGGAGTGGGGAGAGAGAGAGAGAGAGAGAGAGCATCTTTTTTTTTTTAAGATCCATTTATTCATGAGAGAGCACATGAGAGAGGGGAGAGGCAAAGGCAGAGGGAAAGGTGAAGCAGACTCCCCTCTGAGCACAGAGCCCAGTGCGGGGGCTTCATCCCACAACCCCAAGATCATGACCTCAGCCCAAACCAAGAGTCTAACGCCCCAACTGACTGAGCCACCCAGGTGCCATGAGAGAAAGAATCTTAAGTAGGCTCCAGACCCAGCGTCTGGAGCATGAGTGTCAATAAATGGTTGGTTAAGTATCCGACTCTTGATTTCAGCTCAGGTCATGATCTCAGGGTGGTGAGATCGAGCCCTGTGTCAGGGTCCACGCTCAGCACGGAGTCTGCTTGAGATTCTCTCTCCCTCTGCCCCTCCCCCCCACAGTTGTACCCAGTCTCTCCCTCTCTCTCTCTCTCTCAAATAAATAAATAAATCTTAAAAAAAAAAAATAAAAGGAAAACAAATAGTCCCTCAACCCCATCACCAACTTCTCTCTCTCCAGGGACCACTACTTTTATTTCTTTTAACTGATTTTTTTTTCTCCATCTCTTTTTTTTCAAAGATTTCATTTATCTAGAGAGAGAGAGCGTGCGCATGAGCAGGGGGGAGGTGCAGGGGGAGAGGCAGAGAGAGAATCTCAAGCAGACTGTGCTAAGCGCAGAGCCCAACTCGGGGCTCAATCTCACCATCCTGAGATCATGACCTGAGCTGAGATCAAGAGTCGGATACTTAACCGACTGAGCCACCCAGGCACTCCTCGTTTTTTTTTATAGCTGAGAAAATTGAACTTGGTCAGTGTTGCACAGTTAGTGACTGAGCTAGCGTTCAAACCCAAGCATCCTAATGCCAGAACTGTGCACTTCACCATGGAGAGTCACGCGCACACACACACACACAGCACTCATGTATGCACTGAACGCTTCTGGAAGGATATAAGTACTGGTAGGATGTTATCAGTGGTTGCCTTTGGGGAGGGAAGTTCATAAGTGATAGATATCTTAGATGAAAACAAAATAATGATGATTGAGCCCTTTTATGTCATTGGTGTCTACTACATGTTCTTTTTTTCAATAACAAAAATGGTAGCACATTTTAAAAAGTCACATGGCAGATTTTGACTAGACATTGTAGTGATCATTTCACGATATATACAAATATTGAATCATTATGTTGTATACCTAAAACTAATATAATGCTGTATGTCAGTTATACCTCAATAAGCATAAAAATAAAATAAAAAGTCACACAACATGAAAAATGATGAAACAGGAACAGTAGAATATTACATCCATGACTCTACTATGTGGAATATTTTTCTTTTCTTGTCCCTCACTTTTTATTTTATTTTTTTTTTAAGTAAGCTCTACACCCAACATGGGGCTCGAACTCACAACCCTGAGATCAAGAGTCCCATGCTCTATGGACTGAGCCAGCCAGGCACCCCCTGTCCCTCAATTTTTAACTCAAAGTCCCAGTCAGCCTGCCATTGACCCTAAATCCCTAGCAAAATCAAGAATTCTTGTGTAAATGCCTTATCTTTAGCTACATTTAATGACACCTCCTTAAAACTACAGAATTGGAATACCTTTTGTAACATTTATATGATAAATAAAATTACTCCCCTCTAATAGCAATTACAATTAGTGCCATAAGCCAGTTACTAACCCTAGCTCACGACTGTAAAGAAAGATTTTTAGTACTTACTTGTACATGGCATCTCACAAAAGCAGGGTACAATTTGCTTTTTTTTTAATCTGTGATATGACCCAGTGCAAAACCTAAAATGTGATGGACAGCCTTCTAATTTCACAAGACGGCGACTGTAACAGATCACATGTGAGTCTGTCCTGCCTCCAGTGTTTTATAGGAGAAATTCATTATGTGGCTTATATACTCCCTAGAGAATGTTCAAAGTTATTTGTGAATGAGCTGCCTGAATTATGGGACAATTTAGGCAGTTGAAAATTGTTTCAAATTGACCACTAAACCAAAAAGTTTGCTGGAGATTATGAAATCAGATTGTAGTAAGGGATCGCAAGACGTCTGCCTATGTAGTCGTTCCCAAATATAACTGGTCACCAGAATCATCTGAGGGACATTTGTTGTTCTTAAAACAGATTGCTGGGTCCTCCCTAAAAATTCACTCACTCTGGGATGGGACCCAAACATTTGCAATCTATCACCTCTGATTTCTGCTGCTCAGCCAAGTTTGTGTATCACCGGGTTGGTTTATCCTACTCTATTTACCTACATAGTTTCGACTCATCTAATTGTGTTTTCCTGAAGTAGCCGGTTAGCCAATGAATAATGAAATGCCCTGTAACACATTTAAAGATACATTGAGCTGCACTGAGGGGCACCTGGGTGGCTCAGTCAGTTGAGCAACCGACTCTTGGTTTCAGTTCAGGTGATGATCTTGGGGTCATGGGATCCAACCTCACATAGGGCTCTGCGCTTGGCAGGGAGCCTGCTGGAGACTCTTTCCCTCTCTCTCTGCCCTCCCTCTGCTCACATGAGCACTCTATCTCTCTCTCTAAAATAAATAAATAAAAAATAAATAAAGATACATTGGGCTGCATTTATATGGACTATGTGAGTTATAATACATAGAACAATAATTCATATGTGTTCAGCTTTTTATAGTTAATAAAAGGCATTTGTAGATATTGTAATGGAAGCGATAATGTGTGTAGTGGTCAAGAACACAGATTCCACTCTGAAACTTATAATACACTATATGTTAGTTAATCGAACTTAAATAAAATTTTTAAAAAATACAATTTCCAGGGATGCCTGGGTGGCTCAGTCAGTTAAGTGTCTGACTCTTGATCTCGGCTCAGGTCTTGATCTCATGGTGGTCAGTTCAAGCCCTGCATTGGGCTCCATGCCAGGCAAGGCATTGACTTTAAAGAAAAAAAAAAAAAAAGAATACAGATTCCAGGGTCAGACTTAGCTTAGCTTCTGAAGGAGATCAGAATCTGTATCCCAAAATATCCCACTCTGGTTTAAGGATTATTTTGAGCTGAAGGCAACTGAGAATCAACAGATGCAGGAAGTGCTTTCTGTCTTCCCTCATCTGCCTCAAAGCAGGACATAAATTTCCCCTTGTGAATGTGTTTCCCCCCCGGTCCTGAAAAAATGAGAACAACACTTTAATTATTGAGATATAAATAACAGACAATGTTATATTAGTTTCCATTTTACAACATATTGATTTGACAATTGTCTACATTTCTCAGTGCTCACCATGGTAAGTATAGTCACCATCTGTCCCCATACAATGTTGTTACCATATTACTCACTATATTCCCTATGCTGTACTTTTCATCTTGGTGACTTATTACCTTATAGCTAGAGGCTTGTACCCCTTAAACCTCTTTATCTATTTTGCCCATCCTCCCACTCACCTCCCCTCTGGCAACCACCAGTTTGTCCTCTGTACTTAGGAGTCCATTTTTGTTTGTTTGTCTATTTTATTATTTATACTCCACATATAAGTAAAATCATATGGTATTTATCTTTCTCTGACTTATTTCACTTAGCATAATACCCATCCATGGTTTTGCAAATGGCAAGACCTCATTCTTTTTTATGGCTGAGTAATATTCTATTGTATATTCTTTTCCATTCATCTGTCCATGGACACTTGGGCTGCTTCCTTATCTTGGCTATTATAAATAATGCTGCTATACACAGAGAAGTGCATGTATCTTTTTGAATGAGTGTTTTCATTTTCTTTAGGTAAGTACCCAGTAATGGAATTACTGGATCATTTGATAGTTCTATTTTTAATTTTTAAAGGAATCTCCATACTGTTTTCTCCAGTGGCTGTACCAGTGTGCATTCCCATCAACTGTGCACGATGGTTCCTTTTTCTACATCCTCGCCAACACCTGGTGTTTCTTGTGTTTTTGATTTCAGCCATTCTGATATGTGTGAGGTGATATCTCATTGTGGTTTTAATTTGCATTTCCCTGATGATGAGTGATTTTGAGCATCTTTTTGTGTGTCTGTTGGCCATCTGCATGTCTTGTTTGGAGAAATGTCTGTTCATGTCTTCTGCCCATTTTAAATGGCTTATTTGTTTTTGTGTGTGAGTTGAGTTGTAGAAGTTCTTTATATATTTTGGATATTAACCCCTTATCAAATATATCATTTGCAAATATCTTCTCCCATTCAGTAGGTTGCCTCTTTGTCTTGCTGATCATTTCCTTTGCTATGCAAAAGCTTTTCATTTTGGTGTACTCCCAATAATTTATTTTTGCTTTTGTTTCCCTTGCCCCAGGAGAGAGATCCATAAATAAATGTTGCTAAGGGTGATGTCCAAGAGATTACTGACTATGTTTTCTTTTAGGAATTTATGGTTTCAGGTCTCACATTTAAGTCTTTAATCCATAGTGACTTTATTGTTGTTTATGGTGTAAGAAGGTGATCTAGTTTCATTCCTTTGCATGTAGCTGTCCAGTTTTCCCAGCACCATTTGTTGAAAAGACTGTCTTTTCCCCCATGGTATACTCGAGAATGGAGACAGACAACTGACACCAAGACAAGTTTGCATAAACAGATCTTACTAAAAATAATGCTTACCTTCCATCAGTTCTTTCAAATGTCTCCTAGTCACTTCCCCATGATTTATCATTCCTCAAAGTCCAAATCTCCTTTTGTTAAAATGGTATATTAGCCCTTAAGTCTGCTTTTTTGAGTTTTGATTCTTCATTGTAAACGCTCATGTGTGTAAATGTTATTAAAAATTGTATGCCTTGGGACGCCTGGGTGGCTCAGTCAGTTGAGTGTCCATCCAGCTCTTGGTTTCAGCTCAGGTCATGATCTCATGGATCATGTGATCAAGCCCCGTGTTGAGCTCTCTGCTCAGCAGGGAGTCTGCTTGAAGCTTCTCTCCTTCTGCCCTCCCCGCCACTGGCGTGCTCTCTCTCTCAAATAGATAAATACATCTTGGAAAAAAATTGTATGTCTTTTCTCTTGTTAATTTATCTGTTGTTAGTTTAATTTGCAGGCCCCCAGTGCTTGAACATAAGATAGTAGAGGAAAAGTTTTCCTCCCCACTCTTCAAATCTCAGTCCTACAACTTCCTGTCTATATGACTTTGGACTCGTTTTCTTTTTTTAATCTTCTATGTGCCCTTATTTTCTTTATCTACAAAATGATGATAATAATAGGACTCTCATGGAGTTGTAAAGCTTGAATGAGTTAATACTTTTAAGCCCTTAGATCAAAGTCTGGTATTTAGTAATTACTTGGCACATATTAACTGTTATTTTATGTGATCTTCAAAAGATATAATAACTGCAATTTTATGATTGTGGAAATTGAAATTTGGAGAGTTTATATTACTTGCCCCAGGCCAGATGAAAAATAGTGGAAACTCAAAACCAGATCTTCTGACTCCAGATTTTATGCTGTCTGGCTTTTAAACATTTATTATTTAAAATCATAGCGTTGTTTATAGCTTTGATTCTTGCCAAGAGGATTTGGGGTGAAGATTTAATATTGATTGACCAGAGGACTCTAGAAATATAAGCAAAGGTGGAAAGATACAAAACAGCAGAGAGAACTCACCTCAAAAACAGCTATTGATACTGAGTAGGAGAAGCTTTAGACAACAAAGAGTAAATGGCATATGTAAGGTTAGGTATGAAATTGAATTAGATAAGTGAGATGATAACAAAAATAAAAGATCAGGTTTGCTTTTGCTGAATCCACTGTAAACAAGGGTAATAACAAAGAGCAGACAAGAGGAAGTGAATACCTTTTCACAGTGACTGCTTCCCAGATATTGTTCACTGGACTCAGAAACTGTAAAGATACAGCCCATTCAATGCAATGGATTTCAGCTCCACACTGGGATGAGATTGCACAGAGATCCAACTAGTGTTATTGGTCATGTGGAAACAGAAAATTATAAGCTCCATATTCTTTCCTTCACACTTGGCAAGAAATTATAATGGAAGCCAGAAACTACAGGCCCTGTTGGCAGCTAAATTTTTGTTTTAAGATTTAATTTTTAGGGACGCCTGGCTGGCTCAGTCAGTTAAGTGTCTGCCTTCGGCTCAGGTCATGATCTTGGGGTGCTGGGATTGAGCCCCGCATCAGGTTCCCTGCTTGGCGGGGAGTCTGCTTCTCCCTCTCCCTTTCCCTCTGCCTCTCCCCCCCCATGCGCTCTCTCGCTCTCTCTCTCTCTCTCAAATAAATAAATAAAATCTTAAATAAAAAAAGATTTTATTTTTAACTAATCTCTACACCCAACATGGGGCTCACACTCACAACCCTGAGACTAAAAGTCACACGTTCCACTGACTGAGCCAGCCAGGTGCCCCTAATTTTTAAAAAAATTTTAAGAATGCGGCTGCTGCACAGGTTCTTTAAGATGACAAGCTTTCAGCCAGCCAGCAGTCTCTTTAAATAAACAAGGAAAAGTTACCAAATACTTACAAGCCCCCTTGTTACCTTAATGTTGTGTTTCTAAATTCTTTGTTAAGAATGTCAAAGGGCAGGGCGCCTGGGTGGCTCAGTCGGTTAAGCGTCCGACTCTTGATTTCGGCTCGTGTCATGATCTCAGGGTCAGGCTCCATGCGCGGCACAGAATCTGCTTGAGACTCTGTCCCTCTCCTTCTGCCCCTTCCCCCAATCCTCTCTCTCTCAAATAAATAAATCTTTAAAAAAAAAAGAATGATGAAGGGCTTTCTTATAAATCAAGAGGTTACTTTTAGTAGTTTTAAGGAATATTCACTTGTAATTTAGAATTTAAATATTTTTTATATGAAACTTGGTTTCTTAGAATTTTTGATTGAGAAACTGTTTCTTTCCTTTGAGCTTATAGTTGATATCAAGCTTATGATTGGAGCAGGGCTTGATTTATCTACCACATTCATAATAATTTACTAAGTCCTCACTAATCTATCTCTACTGAACTAAAGATCCGTGTAAACTCTCTTAAACTTAGGCACAGAAAGCATTTAGTACTTGTGAAATTCTGGGTTTTTTACAAATAAAAATAAAGAGTTTCTAGCTGAGTAAAAGTCTTGACATGTGCATCAGGGGCCGGTTGGACATGACTTGGGAGTCTTGGCCGGAATATGAAATGCCTACCTGTTTCCCCACCCCTTTCCCAGTGGTCAGATTAGCATCAGGGGCTGAAGGCTTCCCCAGCCTCGTGCTCGTTTCTTTCCTCCCCTTATCTCTTACCTCTCAGGCATGGTTCCCACCCCTCCCCCAATGCCTTGCTGGCACTCCTCAACGCCATCTTGGCTTCTGCTTCCTGAGAAACCCCAAATGAAGGCCTAGGTCAATGCTTCTTAATACTTAATCCCTCCAATTCCTCTATCAAAGGACCAGGTTACAGCAGGACAGAAAGCAAAATTCTATTTTTTTTTAAGAAGGATGTTTAAGTGTTGGCAGCCTCCTTTGAATACTTTGATGGTTGATATAAAAACCATGGGTCTCATCCTGCTGTCTTTGTGAACCAGCAGTAGGATGTGAGCCTCTGGTGAGCCTTCCTACGCCATCTCTTCACATACTATCTAGCTTTAAAGTTTTTTGGTTCCATGAATAACTGAGTGTTTTCACATAAAAGTAGAAGCCGATTTCTTCCAGGTTGCTCTAACAAGCAGAAATAAAAGTAGTTATAGGAGGAGGATTTCACTCCATATGGAGAACCTTTCAACCACCAGGAGAGTCCAAAACAGGATGGATTGCTACTAGAAGGTGGAAGCCCCTGTATTACTTTGCTGGGCCACTGTAACAGAGCACCACAGAGTAGGGGGCTTAAACAACATAAATTTATTTTCTCACAGTTCTGGAGGCTGAAGTCCAAGATCACAGGGTCAGCAGGGCTGGTTTCTTCTGAGCCTCTCTCCTTGGCTTGTCGAGAGCCACCTTCCCACTGTGCCCTCACTTGGTCTCTCCTCTGTGCCTGTGCAGGTCTACATAATTTCCTCTTCTTCTCAGGACACTGGTCACGTCCTATTGGATTACAGCCTACCCACCTAGTGACCTCAATTTAACTTAATTACCTCTTTAAAGATACAGTTACATTCTGAGGTACTGGGGGTTAGGGCTCCAACATACAAGTGTTGGGGGAACACAATTCAGTCCATTCCATTACAGCCTCTCCGAGGACATTTTCAATTGGAGTCCTGGTATCACTGTTAGAAAGTTGTAGACTGAGTGTATCTACAACTGAGTGTGTCTAAGGCTCTTCCTTAGACAAGGATTCAAGTGCAAGTAGTTTGGGAGGTGGTTACAGGAAATACTGGGTGGGCAAGAAGTGGCAAAATGAGGCAGGAAAGAGAAGGAAGTCAATCAAAACTGCTTTTTTTTTCCCCCTTAAAGATTTTATTTATTTATTTGAGAGAGGGAGGGAGAGAGAGAGAGAGAGAGAGTACAAGCAGGGGGAGGGGCAGAGAGACAAGCAGACTCCCCACTGAGCGCGGAGCCCAACGTGGGGCTCGATCCCAGGACCCCGAGATCATGAGCCAAAATCAAAAGTCAGTCACTTAGCCAACTGAGCCACCCAGGCACCCCCAAAAGTGCTTTTTAAAACCATTTATCACTGTGGGTAACTGGGGCGCAAGCCTGCTGGGTATGTACAGAGATGCACCTCAGTTGTCCCATCCAGAGGCGGGAGGGCTGGAAAATTTGTCTACTGGCTCCACCACTTAGGGCTGCTTTCTGGGGACATTCACTCGTGACACGTCCCTCCTGCCCCACACGGCCACAGCCAGTTGCTGAAGCCAGAGAGCCTCCCGGTAACGAGCTGCAGATGCTGACAGTTGGAAGTCAGGCCTGCATTTTCACGAAGGGTTCCTGCCAAGGAGCCATGGGCACGGCACTGACGCTTCTCCCACAGTGTGAGCTTTATTTTAGCCACAACTGAGGTGGTTCATAGCAGACAGAATGCGCAGTAGAACCGGTCACCATTTGGTCTAGAATGGGTATTGCTTGCCATATGTAGGAGGTAAGAGACAGAGCACAACGGCACAAAAAGAACATTTGTTTCTTGGAACAAGCAAGAACTTTCCTTCAAGACTGTGAAGGGGAGTTCTGTCAAGGCTGTCCTACTCAAACTATCCTACTGAAAAAACATTACCATATGATGGGCACCTGGGTGGCTGGGTCGGTTGGGCGTCCGACTTTGGTTTCATCTCAGGTCATGATCTCAGAGTCATGAGATTGAGCCCTGCATTGGGCTCCCCACGCAGCTGGGAGCCTGCTTGTTCCTCTCCCCCTCTCTCCCTCTCCCCTGCCTTCCCCCCACCCCCCGCCACTTGCACAAGCTCTCTCTCTCTCCGAAAGAAAGAAGGAAAGAAAGAAAGAAAGAAAGAAAGAAAGAAAGAAAGAAAGAAAGAAAGAAAGTTTAAAAAACCGACAAAACATTACCATATGAAACAGCAATCAAGTAAAGAGTAAAATCACCAGGCATGTCATATAAAATATATATAACAGGGGGCGCCTGGGTGGCTCAGTCGGTTGAGCATCCGACTCTCGATTTCGGCTCAGGTCATGATCTCAGGGTTGTGAGATGGGCCCACGTCAGGCTCCGTACTGGGTGTGGATCCTGCTTCAGATTCTCTCCCTCTCCCTCTCCCTCTCCCCTGCTCTCTCTCTCTCAAAAAAATATACATACACAACAATTTATCGTGTTAACATCTCTCTGTATACGGCCTGTGGCATGAAGTACATTCACACTGATGCACAACCTTCACCACTGTCCATCTCCAGAACTGCTTTCCTCTCTCCAAACTGAAACTCCATGCACATTAAATAGGAACTTACCATCGCCTCCTCCCCCCACCCTGGCAACCACCATTCCCCTTTCTCTCTCTATGAATTTGACTACTCCAGGTACCTCAGATAAATGGAATCAGACAATATTGGACCTTTTAATTCTGGCTTATTTATTCCACTCTGCATAATGTCTTCAAGGTTCATATTGAAGCATGTATGAGAACTTCATTCCTTTTTAAGGCTGAAGAAATATTCCATTGTATGTATATACCACATTCTGTTTATCCATCCATCCATCATTGAACACTTGAGTTGCTTCTACCTTTTGGCCATTGTGAATAATGCTGCTATGAACGTGGGTGTACAAATAAATATCTGTTTAAGAGTCAGCTTTCAATCCTTTGGGCACGTGCTCAGAAGTGGAATTGCTGGATCATAAGGTAATTCTGTGTCCTACTTTTGAGGAACCACTATACTATTTTCTCTTCTTCCATATCTTTCTAAGCCCTCTGTAAATCCTATTTTTTAAAGACTTAAAAATTATTAAACATGCTTAAACACAAAAGGAATGAGAGCACATAGAAGACGACTAAAACAATGTAAGTTTTCTCCTGTGATGTGTCCTGGAGGTACCACATGGTTTGGGATTTGCAGGGGTGCATGGTGTGTTCCTTGTCCCTGGATGTCAAGGCTCCTCTCTTGGTCTCTCCATTGCCACTCTCTCCCTTCTGTGACGTATTCCAATTATCACTGCTCTTGTGTCCACCACTGATGCTCCCAATAGGGATATCTGCCTGTCTCCCTTTCTTGTCTCTAAGCTTTCCTTTGATCTGATCTTCTCAGAATTCTGGTTCCTTCCCCTCCCCCAACAATTTTCATCTTTTCGCAAAACGGATGACCTTGTGTACATAGAAGCCATCAATCAGAGGACTCCTTTGCTTCTTTGGAATAAACTGATCCATTACAGTCCATCAACGGAAGTTCTGGGTCTTCAGCATTTAGGGTTGCATTCATTTTAATGTCTTGTTGGAGTTGTCTGCTCCATCTGTGATTACCCAGGATAAATTCAGAAGAGTCAAATATAACTAACTAACTATATATGGTTTTGCTTTATATGATATAGCTCTAAAGCCTTGACTTCACATAAGTATATTGAATCTCAAATAAATATGAGTCCATTCTGATCATGATGGTGGGCCATGATAAAAGATGAAAAGGAATTTCAAAACCTACATTGGTTCTGGAGGACAGTAGCAATCTGATCAGGAGACTGCTGCTCTGAGCCTCACCATTATGTGAATAGCGTCACCCTCAAAACATCCACTGCTCTTGGCCCTAATTCTCTACCTACCAAGCAACCTTCTGGTTACTCATTTGGGCTTTCCAAGAACCTAGATGCCTGTAAATGAGTACCTAGGTTAGTATGACTTTGCAGGGGCATGAGAAAAGGGATGTAAATAAATCACTCCAGTTATTATCAGAAACTAGTAAATGGGTATTCTGGGTTATATATTATTTGTCTCTTCTAAATTTGGTCAACACCAATGTGGCCAATTGTGGGGCATGACAAGATTGTGCTTTAAAATATATAAGATGGAGCATCAGATTTAAGATCCTGGATGCTGATAAAGTACTAATATGATGTGCAATGTATATCCAAACTGCTAGGGACCACCGCCGCCCCCCAGCCCCTGTCTCTCCCTGAGCTTATTTCAAACTATGGCAACGATCTCACCTTGTCTCTCCTTTAGAAATGTTCCAATGTTGTCTCACAAAAGGGCTGTTCCTGTAAATGATATAAAAGTCAGTGGGAAATGGTCATTTGGACTCCTTTCATCCTTCATATTGTAACAAATGGTCAGAAGTGGCCCTGTCCAACCTTTCCAAGAAATTCTTCTCTAAAAGGAAGGGCAGTTGACAATCATTGGGGTGCATTTCTCTTTCTTCTCTGTAGTTTATAAAGCTGTCACTTCCCAGGACATATCCTTTGCCCTTGAAGTCAAAATGAGAAGAAAAAGTAACACAGTGCTAATTAAGTGATCCACTCTGAATGACCTTAATTTTTTTTTTTTTTAAGGACAGCTGTCTACCATTCAGTTACAGTCCTGAAAGACGGTGGTGTTCAGCCAGGCCAGGACTCATGCAAACTTACAAGCTAAATACTGAGTTCACTTAGGTAACATTCACATGGGTTCTCAAACTCATACAGTAAAAGTAATATTCAACAAACATCAGGGACGTGTTCCAAATTGCTAATATTATTTTTATTCTTTCACTATTCTGCATGTTAAAATCATTAGATTTTATGTAACATCTATAGGTATTAATTCAAAAGTAAAAGGAAATACTGGCTTACGTCTCTGCCCTCCACTTGTTTATATAAGTATATGCTGAAGAGAAAATGATTCTTTTTAAAAAATATTTATTTATTTTAGAGAAAAAGCAAGTGAGTGAGGGGAGGGGCAGAGGGAGAGGGAGAAACTTTTGAAGACTCTGCGCTGAGCCCGGAGCCCAGTGCGGGGCTCGATCTCACAACCCTGAGATCGTGACCTGAGCCAAAATCAAGACTGGGATGCTTAACTGACTGTGCCATCCAGGGGCCCACAGAAAATGATTCTAATATGAATATTTGTTAAAGTCTTCCCCAAACACTGGAAGTCCTAAAAGGCCTCCTAACTACTCACTCGCCTACTCACATTTTCATTTAAATTGGGTAAATGAGCTAGATTATAGAAATAGGTAGTAATAAACATTTGAATTCTATTAAAACTGTTACAAAATAAAAATGTTATTGAAGAAAGCTAGTTTCAGTGTATCACCATAATCTAATTATTTTGAAAGAGGGAACCTGACCTAGAGGAATAATTAAACCATTTTAAAAAGGGCCTCACATCCCTTGCTAAATTGGCAACTGGAGATTTGGGCTGCACCTTACTTCAGGGAAAATTGCACAGTGTTTATTTCTATAGAGGGAAAGCAGCAAAGTAATGCCACCTTTGGTCCCTCTGATTCTTACTGTTGCTTGTTATCCATTGTCATTTTTAGGTTATTTAGAGAGAAATTAACTCTTAACAAGCTGAGGTATTTTTAGTGAGTGGGCAATTCCTCCAAGCATCTGGAATATTCCGGAGAGTCCAAGAATTTTTTGTTAGAACCTGGCCTTCAGATTATTATGAAGGAATATTTGTCAAGGTAGCAGGCTCCGATGTATTTAACTTGGCACTTTGTTAGCTTGGCTCTACCTCTGAAGGATTTTAGTCCCATGGACTGTGGCCATGAATGTATCCCTCGGATCTCTGCCTTCATCTTCGTATTTTTTTTTTTTTTAAGTCTGCAAGGGTGGACATAACTAAATACCACAGACTGGATGGCTTACACAGCAGAAGTTTATTTTCTCACAGCTCCAGAGTCTCTAAGTCCAAGATCAAGGTGTTACCAGGGTTGGTTTCTGGCAAGATCTCTTTTCCTGGCTTGCAAATGGCCACCTTCTTGCTGTGTCCTCACATGGCCTTTTATCTTATGCACCTACAGAGAAAGGGAGCTCTCTGGGGTCTCTTCCTCCTCTTTCAAGGACACCAGCCCTATTAGGTTAGGGCCCGACCCTATGACCTCATGTTACCTTATTACCTCCTGCAAGATCCTGTCTCCAAAACCAGTCACACTGGAGGTTAGAACTTCAAACGTATGAATTTGTGGGGGATACAGTTCAGTCCAAAACAATTCTGTGTCTCTCTGCTCTTCTTACGAAGTCACAGGTCATGTTGGATTTGGACCCAGGCCACTCCAGTAAGACCCCATCTTAACTTAATTACATCTGCACAGACCTATTTCCAAACAAGGTCACATGCACAGGGCCCTGGGGTTAGGCCTTCAACACATCTTTTAGGGAACACAGTTTAAGCCCATGAATTTTAACAAGTGTTAATGTTCTGTCAAATGACTCAGCCATCCTTCTGACCATGCACGTGCTAGGTTGCGATTCGGTGCAGTCTTCGGGACACGGTCTACGCTCATGGTAGCCATCGACGGGTCCTCGGGGCTGTACCTTTCAGCAGATGGACCTGCAGTGATCCTCAGCAGCTGTAGGGCTCGGTTTGTCTGTTCAGTGAGGAGTGAGTGAGACCAGGGTAGTCCACACTGTACAGACATTTGCTGGGTAATTGCTTCTCTCGCTCTACCTTCTGTCCAGTGATGACATCGTATCATGGGGAGAGTTTGCGCTCACAGCCTGACTCCTGGGCTTGAGTCCCGGTTCTGCTAATGACTAAATGTATGGCCTCGGGTGACATATCTACCAGTGGCTTTCAAACTGTAGCATGCAGAATCCCCTGGAGGACTTGATGGGACAGCCTGCTGGGCCCCCCCCTCCGAGCCTCTGACCTCGTAGGCCTGAGGCTGACCCAGACATTGGCATTTTTTTTTTAAAGATTTTATTTATTTATTTATCAGAGAGAGAGAGAGAGCACAAGCAGGGGGAGCGGCAGGCAGAGGGAGAAGCAGGCTCCCCGCTGAGCAGGGAGCCCGATGGGGGACTCGATCCCAGAACCCTGGGATCATGACCTGGGCTGAAGGCAGACGCTTAACTGACTGAGCCCCCCAGGCGCCCCAGACAAATGCATTTTTAACAAGTTTGCTGGTGATGCTGATAACGGTGACCTGGGGATCACACTTGGAGAACCATCATTCTCTGCCATTGCCTACAAATGAAAATCTTGTCAACCAACAAACTTTAAACTCATTTTATTATTATTATTTTTTTTTTTTTTTAAAGATTTTATTTATTTATTCATTAGAGACAGAGAGAGAGAGAGGCAGAGGGAGAAGCAGGCTCCCAAGGAGCAGGGAGCCCGACGCGGGACTCGATCCCAGGACCCTGAGATCATGACCTGAGCCGAAGGCAGATGCTTAACCATCTGAGCCACCCAGGCGCCCTAAACTCATTTTATTATTGAAAAAAATTTTAAAGATACCAAAGTAGAGAAAGCAGTAGAAAGGATCCCTGTGTATTCGCTCCGCAGCAGGGCCAGCTTCATGGGTGTAGGACCTGTGCACACAGCACTCTGTTCAGAAGGACCATCGGGCTCCGACCAGCGCGGAGTCTGCTTGAGATTCTCTCTCTCCCTCTCCCCCTCCCTGCGCGTGCTCTCTCTCTCTCTTTCTCCCAAATAATAAATAAATAAATCTTTTTTAAAACGTAAGAGTCATTTTAATCTTGAGAGAGGCAGTACGTATATTGGTTAAGGGCCAGGAGTCTGGAGCCAGACCCGGCTGGGTTCAGCTCTCTCCTCCCTCAGCGGCTTACCTGCCCCATGCCCCATTCCCCTTGCCCCATGCCCCATTCCCCTTGCCCCATGCCCCATGCCGCATGCCCCATGCCCCTGTAAGGCATGAACAACCACGATGGCTGTTGCATGGGGAGCTGCTGGGCTCCCACATGAATGCAGAGCACTGAACGCAGGGTGCGGCACAAGGGGATTGCTCAGGAAGTGCCATAGCGTCTCAAGATCCAGTAGGATAGGGGCGCCTGGGGGGCTCAGTCGGTGAAGCATCTGCCTTCGGCTCAGGCTGTGATCCCAGGGTCCCTGGATCAAACCCGGCGTCGGGCTCCCTGCTCAGTGGGAAGCCTGCTTCTCCCTCTCCCTCTGCTTCCCCTGCTCATGCTCTCTCTCTCTCTCTCTCAAATAAATAAAATCTTAAAAAAAAGAAAAAGATCCTGTAGGACAGTTGATAGTAAATAATAACAGGTAGGATAGACAGTTTAAACAGTTAGGACCCCAGCCAACTGTCATCATTCAAAGTATGATCATTCAGACATCTTTCTCTCAGTTGTATGTTTTAACTGTGGTAAAATGCACATGACATAAAACGTACTATTGTAGGGGCACCTGGGGGGCTCAGTCAGTTAAGCATCTGCCTTCGGCTCAGGTCATGGTCCCAAGGTCCTGGGATCGAGTCTCACATCAGGATCCCTGCTCCGCGGGAAGCCTGCTTCTCCCTCTCCCACTCCCCCTGCTTGTGTTCCCTCTCTTACTGTCTCTCTCTCTGTCAAATAAATAAATAAAATCTTAAAAAAAAAAACTCATTATTGTAACTATTTTTAAAGATTTTATTTATTTATTTATTTGAGAGAGAGAGAGCGAGTGAGTGCATGAGGCGGGTGGAGGGGAAGGAGTAGAGGGAGAGGGACAAGCAGACTCCCCGCTGAGCAAGGAGCCCTGGGCCATGGGGCTCAATCTCACAGCCCTGAGATCATGACCTGAGCTGAAATCAAGAGTTGGACGCTCAACTGACTGAGCCACCCAGGCACACCGAATGTAGTAACTATTTTTAAGCGTACAGTTCCGTAGTAAGTATAATCACACTGTTGTGCAACCCATCTCCAAGACTTTTTTAGCTTCCCAAACTGAAACTCTCATACCCATTAGACCATAACTCCCCGTTCTTCCTTCCGCCCAGCCCTTAGCAACCCGCACTGTACTTTCTGTCTCTATGAGCTGGACCACTTTAGATACCTTGTGTGAGTAGAATCATACTGTATTTGTCTTTTGCGTCTGGCTTACTTCACTGAGCATAATGTCCCCAAGGTTCATCCATGTTGTAGCAGGTGACAGGATGTCCTTCCCTTTCAAGGTTGAATAATACTCCAATGTATGGATGGACCACATTGCGTTTATCCATTCATCTGTCGGTGGACACCCGGGCTGCCTCTGCCTGTTGACTATGGTGAATAACGCTGCTATGAACATGAGTATGTGCGCATTATTTATAACCAGTGTATTCCACAATTACCAATAACCTTAGCCACGATCACTTAATTTCTTGCATAGCTCAGGCTTGTACAACCAGAAACTATAAGAAAAACTCCTATCAGCCACCTGATATCTGTGTTTCCTGAAATCCATCCAATGCTTGCATACAATAAATATTTTGTTGAACAAATAGGTCTGAAAAAAAGATGAATTTATGCCTCCCCGAAGGAGATGTTTTTAGGCTCAAATAGGATAATGCACTTTGGAAATGGTAAAGGTCTCTATAAAAATATGGATGGTGCTATGAGTTACTAGTGTGGCTTCTTCTAGCCTACATTTCCTCCCCTTAATCTGCTGTCACCGACCCTACCACCTGTGAGGAAGGGGAAAACACCCCTGCAGCCCACAGCTCCCTCTTTCGCGGATTTTCTTCATTTTGGTATTTTGTGACTCTTTAATTTCCTGCCTGCTTTCCTCGTGGGATTAAAGCAGCCAGTCCCACTGGGCCCTGTATGATTTCTGCACTTTTCCCACGGCCAGGCTCAGGGCTACTGCCTGGTTTCCCTAATAACTGCTCGACTGCGGGCTCCCCCAAGAAGCTACGGATGCAGGAAGTCTGTCTCCCAGGAGGTGGAGGGGGGAGTCGTGAGCGGCTGCCCATGAATTATTAATGCATCCCATTTGCTACGAGGTTTCAGGACTAATTAATTATCCCCTTAATAAGGGTCTGCTCATCTTTCCGCAGCGGCCTTTGGGATGGCTTCTTAAGGCCTCTGGGTGCGCGGGTCTTGAGAGCTGCGCATGTGCTGCGGGGCTGGGTCAGGTTCCCCCCCACACACCCCCTGGCTCCGACCCCCGGGGTGGGAAGCTGAGTGGTTCTGTGTACCCAGCTGGAAAGCGAGAATGCTGATGAATTACTCCAGGTGAGTTTGTCGCAGCTGTTGGGTTACCCGGTGATAGAAAAATCAGCCAAGAACCTTCACTACTGTCTTACTCTTCATGCTTAGTATGCATCGGACGGCAGGATGTGGGTACACCCCCCTTGCCTCCTCAGCGCCCCCCCCCCTTTAAACAGAGAGACTTAGGAGCTGTGGGCCTTAGTTCTCTTATCACACGTGACCAGTTGAATAAAAGGGGGGGAAAGACTGACTTCGTGGGAGAAGACTCAGTCCAGCCCCAAACAGAGGGAGCCTGCAGCAGCTGGGGTCGAGGTGCACATTGTCTCCCGCTGACTGGGTTTCCGGCCGCCCCACAGAGGATCCTTGGGAAACGGAACATTAGATTTTCTCATTCTGAAGTCCCTTGCTTTTCCCTAATGCATTTCCTCATGATGCCGCATTTTAAAACCCTTTCTTCCTGTCCCTTCTCTTGTCACCCAGTTATTTTTCACCGTTGTTTCTTTAATAAGAAAGTTGCTTTTACGGTTGGGTAGTCCTGGTTGCAGTGCCCTAAAGCCTTTGGAGAAAAGAGACCACGCCACGCAATCAGATATGTTAAAATTCACGAGTCCCTATTGCAGCTATTAAAGAAACCCAACTCACTAGTCCTAAGGAGTCCTGTAGAACCCATTCATTGTTTTGAAACCTAGTAGAAGGAAAGAATGAATCCTTGGGTCTGCCTTTCCAATACGAACTGCACTTCTCTAGACCTTTCTCATTCTAGAACATTTCAACTTCTGTAAATAAAGAAGGAATAATAGAACTGGAATATCTGTAAATATTTCAGTATGTATCTCTAAAAGATAAAAGCTCGCTTTCAACACATAACCATGATTTAATTACTGCATCTAAAAATATCCAGTCAGTGTCCAAGTGTTCGCAAATGAAATAAAGAATTTAAGCAAGGATCATCAATGGCCACAAACCACATAAAAAGAGACAACCAGATATTATCTGCTTCCTTAAAAAAAAATTCTGCAAATAAAGTATTCCTTTAAAAAAATGGAATTCAACTGGATCAAGTCTTTAAATCTAACTACCAGTTACAGGATATATTGGGGTCAGAGGAATGTATTTATACCACAAGGATGTCTTCAACAAAATCCAGAATGCGGAAAACTATATAAGGCAAATGACCTGATTCCTTCAACAACAAAAATTTGCAAAGAAAAAAAAAACTCAAACAAACAACAGGAGGAAGAACCTCTACATTAAAGGAGATTTAAGAGACATATTGACAGGGGCGCCTGGGTGGCTCAGTCGTTAAGCGTCTGCCTTCGGCTCAGGTCGTGATCCCGGGTTCCTGGGATCGAGCCCTGCATCGGGCTCCCTGCTCAGCGGGAAGCCTGCTTCTCCCTTTCCCACTCCCCCTGCTTGTGTTCCTTCTCTTGCTGTGTCTCTCTCTGTCAAATAAATAAATAAAATCTTTAAAAAAAAAAAAGAGACATATTGACAAAAATGCAATGTGCAGACTTTGGACCCTGCTTCAAACAAACCAAGTATACAAGCATTAATGAGACAACTGGGGAAATTTGGCCGTGAATATTATCAGTGAAAGTAATGGTATTGTGATCAAATCCAAACACAGTCTTACACACATCCACCTGCATTATCCGCTGAAACATTTACAGATGAAATGATATGATAGACTAGAATTCGCTTCAAAGCAATGCCTGATTGTGTGGATTGGTGGGTGTTGGGGGAAGGTGTGGATTATAAATGAAACAAGATTGGCCAATGGAAGTTCATGATAGCATTCTCTCTACTTCTGTGTTTGCTGAAATCTTCCATAGTGAAAGGTAGAATGAATGATGAATGAATGAATGAGTGAATGAATGAGTAAACAAGTAAAGCCTCTGCGGCCCCTTCCTCCAGAAGGAACAGCATCTAAAAAGGATTGTCCTGCTTCCCTGTGTGGAGTCATCCCAACCTGGATGGTTTGCTCCTTCCCTATAACCTCTGCCATCCCATGAGGCAGCAAAGCCTCGACATCCATTTTTCCACTCTCCTAAGGCACTTAGAACAAGCACCTGGATTGATTTGAATCCCAGCAACCTTTAAAAGCAATCAATTATATATTTCATGAAGCAGAATCAATGCACACCTAAGTATCATCCGCTTCTTAAATATTTCATATTTTTCTCTCTGGGCTCACTTGAATATAGATATTGTGTGATATCCTGGGTGTTCTTCAGTATTTGTTTTCAGCCTGGCTCACTTGAATATAGATACTGTGTGATATCCTGGGTGTTCTTCAGCATTTGTACAATCAACGTGCCTTGAAATTAGGTCAGCATGTATATTTCAGGGGTGGATTTTTGTTCTTCCTTGTGCTCCTCGTGTCCGTGCTGTTCACCTAGTTAGTCTAATGGCACTCTCTCCTTCGGCCTGGTCACGGGGCTTCCGTGAATTATTGGTGCTGAAACCCTACCTGTGATTCCTCTGACTGTCTTCGTAGGACCCAGCAACTACTCCCAGAGTCTGCCATTCCCTCATTTTACAATAACAAGGAGAAAAGCACATGTTTTGGGTCAGGAGAAAAGGTTGTTAATTTTTAAAAGCCACCCAAACTTGAGGATTTTTTTTTTTAATGGAAAGAATGCAAAAGTTCTTGCTTTGAGATCCTTTTTGATATTTCTTTGTTGTGCTGAGAAAAAAAAAATTTAGCTCCAAATGCAATAAAACCACATAAAAGCATGGAATGGGCAGAGTATAATCATTTCTTTTTAAATCAAAGTAAAGTAGCTAGTTCTTAGCCTTTAAATTAAAAAGAAAAATGAACTCCCGGGTCCTTTCAGAGACTAATTTTATTTTAAAAGCAGCATTCATTGCTTTAATAAAAACATGCATTAGTTTAATACTTTCCATATTCTAATTTAAGAAACGTTCATGGGAAATGTTAAAAATATTCCGCTGTGTTTGAAGTGGGAGTAGAGGCTGCAAAAAAATAGAGATAACTTTTTAAAAGCAGTTTTGCTTCTAATTATGTATTTCTCGGTTTTAATTTTTCTTACTTTTTAAAAGCAGTTTTGCTTCTAATTATGTATTTCTCGGTTTTAGTTTTTCTTCCTTTCACATTCTCCTCACTGTGGGCAATTCATGGTTTTGATACTAATAAGTGCCCAGAATCCACTCATTTTAACATCTTGGGAATTGTATGTCTTGACTCACCACTAATTACCTCTTTGCTGTGAATGAGCACCATCGCCACGCTATGTCCTATAATTCCCGTACATTCTATCGGCGACGTTTGAGCTTCTGAGGAGCGAAGTAGCAATGACTCTCACAGCAAAGGGCGCCCTGTTTTGTTTTTAAGGGGATAAGATGAAACTTTAGAACCTATAGACTTCTATGTTCGGCAAAGATTTCTCACAAGCAGTTTAAGAATAACATGATTACTGAAGACCATGTGGACCCAGTCAGCATAAGTCATAGAAAATTTCATCCTGTCTCCTTTTTTTTGTTTTTTTAAAGATTTTATTTATTCATTGGAGAGGGAGAGAGAGCACAAGCAGGGGGAGCAGGCAGAGGGCAGAGGGAGAAGCAGGCTCCCCACTGAGCCAGGAGCCCGACACAGGAAACAAGATTGGCCAATGGAAGTTCCATCCCAGGACCCTGGGATCACGACCTGAGCCGAAGGCAGATGCTTAACCGACTGAGCCCCCCAGGCGCCCCTGTCTCCTTTTTTGGAAGCTGACTCTGGGTTGATGCTGTTCTTAACTTCAGCAGGCAATTAACGTCAGCGATCGTGCTGTCGATGGAGAAATGTCAGGCTTGTGATAAGGAGATTTTAGAGAGGTTAAAATAAGGTGACCCGAAGCCTAGCTTATACAGTGGTGGTGCATTAACGTAGGGGGTCTCTGGGGGACTATCACACAAGGGCGTGGCCCCTGACTCCCCTGGTGATGGAATGTGAGATGAACATGAACATACAGGAGGCATTTAGCAGGTCTGCGGGTGACACAAAGACCGGAGGGACGCATACAGTGATAGAAGACAACCCAAGGGTTCGAATGGTGGTGACAGCTCACAACACTGGTCCAAGGCTAACAGGAAGAAGTTTAATGAAGATCAATGTAAACGATTAAAAAATGTACCCGGGACTTACTTCAATTAGGTATGGTAAGACGTATAGACACAGAAATGACTGCTATGAAAACAGAAGGTTTATTATTCCCCACCTTTCCTAGAAACATGGAGCACAGCCCACCATGCAGGGCTCTCCATGGGGAAACTCCAGAGTCAGTCGGGAGGCAGAGGGAAGAAGGAGAAAATGTGGGCAAGAGCCTGTATTGTGGTTTCCTTGGGAAAGACAAGGCTAGGCAGGACGGGCTGGTTTAGAGTTAGCTAGTTTGAGCAATTCCAGTGGACTCTAGGGTAGAGGAACTCTGTCCCTGCTTGTCTGGTATGTGGTCCTGGGGTGATAGACATGGAAATAGGGGCGCAGAGGGGGAGAGCCCAAGAGAGGAGGTGGTTGAGGGTATGGGCTCTGGATTGGTTGGCATTTGAAAGATGAGCTTGCAGTCAAATTGACTCTCTATAAATTGGCTAGCTCTGGGAGGTGCGGTCCCTCCAGGGTCAGCAAAGTCCCAGGTTGTCAAAGCCTCAGAGATGGAAACAAGAAAATGTGGTTTTTACATAAATAGGATGCATGAATCTCATGCTAAGGAAAGAATGGGAAGATCAGGCTTAATTCATGTGACAAAATCTAGGGTTTTGTTTTGTTTTGATAATGGTTTAATGAATCAACAGGGTGATACTTTGCTCTTCATGTAGCAATTGGTCATCACTCAGGTCCCTGCTCAAAATTCACCTCCTTGGGGCGCCTGGGTGGCTCAGTCAGTTAAGCATCTGATTCTTGATTTCGGCTCAGGTCATGATCTCAAGGTCATGAGATCAAGCCCCACGTTGGCTCCACACTCAGTGGGGAGTCTGCTTGAGATTCTCTCTCTCCCTCTCCTTCTCCCTCTGCCCCTTCCCCCCATAAATAAATAAATCTTAAAAAAAAGTCACCTCCTCAGAGATGTCCTCTCTGACCACCCTATCTAATACTGCTCCCCATTCCTGGCCACTCCCTGTGACATTTGACTGTTTCATGTCCTCCTGGCACTTTTTTTATCTGGAATGATCTGAGGCACTTACCTGTCTGCTTGTATAACATCTGTCTCCCCTGCTAGAATGTAAGCTGTTGTTCACCTCTTTATACCTAGTATCTAGAGTATCACTGGTACAGGGTAGGGGCTCAATAAATGTTTGCCAAGTGAACAAATGCAGAGCTAAAATAAAGGTAAGAGTAAAGCCCTGTTCTTCTATGTCGGGGGCTAGGGTTTAGCTCCAGCTGAGGTCTGGTTCTCGGGGAGGGTCTTGCTTTCAGCAGCAGACTTCGGGGAGGGAAAACCTCAGGTAACATACAGAGTGCATAGGACCCTGGCTTTCTCAACGCTAATAATCTAAAGAAGGCTTTGGTAGAAGGCCAGGCCTGGACAGCACTCTTGGGTTTAGCCCTTGACTAGCCCAATTTCGCCTGGTTGTACCACGGTCCACTTACAGCCTGCTGGGTACACATGGGGATCAGCCCCTCTGGCTTGCCTATAATGCTGGTCTCGTCTGTAATGATTACTTCTATGTGTCAACCTTACTAGCCTATAGTTTACTCAACCTAGGCTAGGTTAGTCAATTAACTAATGGTCTAGGTGTTGCTGTGAGAGCATTTTGTAGATGTGGTCAACATCTCTAATCAGCTGATTTAGAGTAAAGGAGATTACCCTTGATAATCTGGGTGGGCCTCATCCAATCAGTTGAAGGTCTTGACAAAAATCAGAATTTCCCTGAGGAAGAAAAAATTTCTATCTCAGGACTGCAGCATCAGCTCCAGCTGGAGAATTTCCAGCCTGCTTGCCTGCCCTACAAATTTCACACATGTCAGCCCTACAATCACATAAGCCGGTTCCTTGAAATAAATGTCTTAACACACATACATGTTCTGTTTCTTTGAAGAACCCTGACAGATATGCTGCCCCTGGCTTTTGAGGAGCATATGCTCCAGGAAGCTCTTTTGTCTGGACCCCGGCTTCACAACAAACTGTCTTTCCCATCTTGCCTGATTAAATCCGGTGCATTCATGTGGGGTCTCAGCCAGACCACCTATCTATGATGTTGAACAACCTCATTCCTGTGGGAGGAGGGATTGAGTCTGTCTTACCCCCACCCCCACCCCACTGAATACCTAGCTCCCTGCAGTGCTAGCAAGTGATAGGTGCTCATAAGTATTCATTGAATGCATACCGGGTTGCAAATTTACCCACACTCTTCGAATGTACAAAGCAAAGCACCTTCTTTAATTTACTACAACCAAGCTGATCTCCCTGTGAGCACTCCACTCCGCTGACTAGTAAAAGGGAAAACATTAAATTCTTCTTCATGGTGTCATCCTCTTCTCATTTAAATAGTCTCTTTCCGGGGGTGGGGGGGAATTAATATACAAGAAATAACAACAAATGTTTCTAGGCGCAAGAACATAATAAAAGTACTTCCCCTTTTCCTATAACTCAGCACTGCAGATTTTTGTAGCTCTGTAATTTCTATCTACTTTGTCTTCACTGGACATTAGAAACATTATTTCTAAAGAAATGATCCAAACAAAATGATTTAGAAGCCACCTTTAACCTTGTACACCGACTTCAAAAGACACCCTTTAGTTTATATGGTTTTCAGTTCCCATAAAATTCATATGGTTCTCAGTGATGTTTTCCTAATATGTCAACTACCAGAACATGAACATTCTGCTTATGTTCTTTATCAAACATTTTTTTTTAATTCTGATTAAATTTTAAGGTTTTCTAGGAAAAGTGCTATAAACCATTGTGTGTTGACATTGAATATTCCATTTTAAATGCACTAAAATCGAAGCTTCCATTGGGGATTTTTCTTTATAGGTTTTATGGACTTTTGATACTTCATAAAGACTGTTTTTGTAAAAAGAAAGGTATCTTTTAAATTACTTGATTTCTTTGGGATAAATGCTTAGATTTTTCAACTATGTCACTTTGATATTGGCCTCCTCCCTTTTCTTCTTGCTTTAATGGCGTCTGGTGTAAGAGTGGCGTCTTAGCTTGGGCACCATAACAGAATACCAGAGATGGGGGCGGGCAGGGGACAACTTAAACAACACACATTTACCTTCTCGCAGTTCTGGAGGCTCCAAGTCCAAGATCAGGGTGCCGGCATAGTCGGGTTCTGGTAGGAGCCCTCTTCCTGGCTTCTTCCTTCTTAAAGGACACTCATCCTTTGTGAGGGCCTCACGCTCAGGTCCTCTTCCAAATCGAATTACCACCCACAGACCCCACCTCCAGATGCCATCACACTGAGGGTTAGGATTTCAACATATGAATACGGGGAGGGGGCGCAATTTGGTCCATAGCAGGGGTCTTACCTCCTGGTGGCAGGATAGGAAGGGACTCCAGAATTATGCCCTGTCCTCTAGGGGTGTGCAGTTTCCTGCTGTGATTTTCCAGTGTTTTTGAGTCCCTACGCTGGTAAACCACTGAAATGTGACTGAGCCCCTCTGGCCCCCGGGGATGACATTCAGGCGCCTCGCACTGCAGCCGGGCAGGTGGCTCTCTCATTTGGTTCTTCCCTCAGCCTCTACTGGCCCATGGATGGTCTCTGAAGCTCCCCATCCCCTCAGGCCCCAAGCACCTAGAGGCCTCTTGTAAGCATGCCTGGGCCATGCGGAGATAGGAACCCCTCCATTCCCAGGGCAACACGCTCACTCACATGCTTTGCTGAAAGTCGACTCCGTCCAAGAGGGCGATGTCCAGCAAAGTGTGCCACTGGCATTGGTATTCCCAGGGGTCTCTGTTCTCTCTTCATGTTTCTGTAACACCGGCGGGGGGGGGGGGGGGCGGGGGGAAGAAATGCTCCATTTCCATCCTCTCCTTCCCACACTCCAAAATCCTCACCACTGTTCACAAGTCTCCTGTGCAGAGAAACATAAGCACAGCAGGCCCAACCACTATGCTGTTGACAAGGTTAGCCCTTGGCTGGCATCTGGGAACTTAGATTTCTGGAAGGTTCACACCACGAACTGCTAAGAGTGGTTCACTGGGCCTAAACTATTTCTACAAATGATACGGTGTATGCTGAATACCCGATTTCCTTCTGGAAGGCTGGGATTTAGATACATGTCAGGCAGAGGGTACTATGGAGTCGGCCCCCAATAAAAACCCTGGGCACTGAGTCTGTACTGGGTTTCCCTGGTAGACAACACTTTCCACGTGTTATCACAGTGGGTTGCACAGGGAATTAAGCATGTTCTGTGTGACTCCACAGCAGAGGACTCTGGAAGCTTGTGCCTGGCTTCCCTGAATTGCCCCACACACCTTTTGCCTTTGCTGATTTTGCTTTGGATCCTTTTGATGTAATACATCATAGTCGTGAGTCTGATTATACGCTGAGGCTGTGGATCCTCCCGGAATCACTGAACCTGGGGATGGACTTGGGAATTCCCCCCACTACACACAGCCCTACCTCATCTGGCCCACACACCTTGCTGACCTCATCACCCATTGCCCTACCCCGCTCCCCTCCCCAGACTCACAAACACATGAAGGTCCTTCTGTCTGGAGCGCTCTCCCCAGCACTGGCTTCCTCACGTAGCTCAGGCCTCTGCTCTGACACCATGCATCGGGAGAGCTTTCCTTGACCACCGCAAGGCAAGATTGCACCCGCCGCATCATTCCATGCGCCCTCACCCCACTTGTTTCTCTTGTTAGCACTTAACATCACTTGATACGTTTACATTTACTAGTTCCTGGACTGACTGTCCGCCCCCAACCACCTGCACCAGAAGGAAACGTCCATAAAGCAGTAATGTTTTATTTCCTTCCTATTTTGAGCAAACCATCCTGAAAGGATGCCTGCGTGAAATAACATAATGTCTGGGATTTGTTTTAAACTTTATTAAATAAAAAAAATATATATATATGCTGCCATGCCCAAGAGCACCAGGAACTCTTTTGAGAAACTATCGAATGCAAAATGTAAGTTTGAGTTTATGTGATGATTACATGATAAAGACAGGTTATCATGTGATAACTTTACAGGTATTTTATTTATATGTATTTTCTAAATTTACCATGAAAAATTTCAAACAGAAGTATAAAAGTAGAATAAATCTCTACAAAATGAAACATAGAGTAAGTTATCACCAACGTTTTGTCACATTTGGCCCCTCTTTATCCGCTTCATTGTAATATTTTTCAAGCACATTTCAGATTTCATGCTATTTTCTTCCTACATACTTCATCGTGTATCTCTAAAAATGATGGACATTTTCCTACATAACCACAGGCCATTTATCACACCTACCCCAAATTAACAATAATTCTTGGGATTGTAATACCCAGACCATAATAAAAATTCCCTGGTTGTCTTAAGAAACCTCTCTCCATTTGTTCTGTTGGAATCAGAATCCACACAAATTCCACATATGTCCTTTTGTTCTGTCTCTTGAGTCTTTGCTAATCTAAAACAGTCCCCTTTCATTTTTTGGTCATGCCATTTGTTGTATAATATGGTATTTTTTTTTAACTAAAATGTTTATTTCCGAAGCACAGATTAGAACAAATGGGGGACAAACGTAGAATTTTCATGTACAGTGGAAATATGGTCTTGTTAAAAACATGAGAACTGCAGAATTAGGGAGAAAGGATCTCACTGGTTTCTTGCTCAGAGCTTGCTATGTGGGATTCACCGAATTACAGTCTGCTTTCTGCTTCTCTAAAAATAATAATGATTTTAATTTACGTACTTTGTTAGATGCTGGTGGTGGTCTCTGTCTCTGGGACGTTTAGTTTAGTGCCTGGTACATAGGAGGCTCCCGGTAGACAGTTGAGAAATCAGACAATTTCATCAAATGATACTCTGAAATATGACAGCAGTGTTTTGTCTTCATGTTGACTGTGATTGTCAGAATTCAGCCATCAGGTGTGGTGAAGGGGATGGAGGGGCCGTGTTTCCCTCCCCACTTTGGCCCCGGGTCGCTGGGACAAATCCTAATCTCTCAAGTCTTAGCTCCTCGTCCGCAATGCTTGACAAAAATAAAATTTAAAGTACAACCATCTTTGTTGTGAATTTTTTCCTGAAGCCCCATTTCGTACAATATGGATTGGAAAATGCTATCCTTGGATGTCAGGTGACTTTACTCTCAGAAGAGGTGATTGGGTCAGAAACCTGCATTTTGTTAGTTGCATCATTTTCCTCTTTGAACCCCCTCTACCCTTTCGACACTTAGCAAAAAAAATTTAAAAGCTGCAGCATGTCTCAGGTGTGAAAAGAGGGAACAATAGCAGAGTTGGAACGTGCCTAGCACATTAATTAGGACTCTCTGACAAGAAATAGCCCAAATCAGCTCTGGCTAGCTCTTGTTACGATGGGCTTTATGACTCAGGTACCACAAGGACTGTGAAGGCCAGAATACAGCAGCCTTAGACATGAAGCCACGGGTGGTGAGCAGTAGAGAACCCGAGAACTCCAGTTTTGGACTGAATTGTGTCCCCCAAAAGATTTGTTGAACACCTAATTCCTGGAGCCTGTGAACAGGGCTTTATTTGGAAATCGGGTCTTTGCAGATGTAATCAAGCTAAGCTGAGGTCATACTGGAGTAGGGTGGACCCCATTCTAATACGGCTGACGTCGTTATAAGAAAAGGAGAAAGAGAGATGAACAGACGCGGAGCGAAGAAGGCCATGTGAAGAGGGAGGTAGAGACTAGAGTGATGTCTTTACCAACCAAGGAACAGCAAGTTTGCCGACAAACACTGGAAGCGAAGAGAAAGGCAAGGAACAGATTCTCCGTGGATCCTTCAGAGGGAGCATGGCCCCGCTTCCAACTTCCAGCCTTCAGAACTGCAACACATTAAGTTTCTGTCGTTTTAAGCCATCCCTGTCTAAGACATTTCGTTATGGCAGCTCTGGGAAATGGATACACCTTTCTGCCTCTTGTCTCTGTTTCCCTCTAAATATTTGTGTCTGTCTCCTTTCACCCTGCAAACTAAAGGTTTCTGTTTTCTAGTTCATATGGTAGAAAACAGTTGTCAACAACAGTTTCCAAATTTACATAATACAGCAACAGAGATAGACTACACAGTTCCTCTCCCCTTCTACTCCACATTCTCAGGGAAGGGACTCAGGGTCCTCTTGGATTGAGTGCCCATCTCAGGCGCATCAAGTGCTGCCTGGTGGGATGGGTTAGGATCGCATCTGTGGAGGAGGTGGGATCTGATGGTCAAATACTCCCAACAGATGTCCGCCAGACACCAGGTTCAACTGAGGACAGGCGGGAGGCCATATGCCACTAGGGTGTCCCCAGGAGCCCAGTCCGTGAAGAGTGACAATCCCAAGAAGGCACAGACAACTGGCCAGGTCAGGCAACACTTTCCAGCAGAATATTCTCTTTCGCCCCACTCCCACCTTTTTTTTTTTTTTAAAGAGAAAGATGTTTTGTTTACATAAATGCTTTAGTTGTATGATTTTATTTAATCCTCCAAAAGGCCATGTGAGAAAGCAATTTTCATCTCCACAAATGCAGAAACAAAGGCTATGAAAACTGAAGTTAGATGTTCAGGGTTACACTGCAAGTATGGAACCGCGCCAAGATAGCACATAAATATACGAGACATTCTGGCGAACGATGGGAAGTGGGAGAGCATCAATTCTGTCTACGAAAAAGCTCTACAAGTCCTGGGTGTTGATTCATAGCCTAGTAACAATATTTACTTTTATGTAGTATCTTTTTTATAAACACCTTGAAGTACTTCTCATATATTCCCGTCTGACTTTTATGTGTTACCCTAAGGTTTTTCAACAGAATACAAAAAATATTTTTAAAAAGACAAAATAATATTCATGTTCTGATCTCCCAGACTACTGGTTTTAATGGATATGTATTTCAAATATTTCTACTATTCTTTCTTTTAAATATCAGAAGTTCAAGTTGCAGCACATTAGAGTGCACCTACTTGAGAGATTTCTCGGATCTTACCACTTCTATCAAGGCATGGAGCTTTCTGCCTATTTTTTCCAGGTAGGGTTATTTGGTTGAGGTCAGATTTTGGATTTAATTTTGCTTTGTTTTTCTACCATTTACTTTTTGATCTCCATTTTGTTCCCATGTCATCCTCCTGGGCTGTTTTCTCAGATTTCTTTAAGACATACAGTTTTGTGTGTGTGTCCCAAGTGTAGTTTTCAACACAGGGCCCATTTTATGGGCCCCTCTTCCGTGTTTTGGTGCCTTGATCCCCTCTATGCTCCACAAACTGGGCCCCAAATATTCTGCTTTAGGGGAAAAAATCAGTTTAGGGACACAAAAGATAATAAAGGCTATTGTCTCCATTAACCAACAAAGAGGTGATGAGATCAAGGGGTCAAGCAACATGCCCATTTAGTTACTGAAACTCACCCACCTGTCTGAAGGTCCTCAACACTAGACTTCTGCAGTGTCTTTATTTACCCAGCATGACTCTCCCCTGCAAAGGCAGAGCAAGTGAACACAATGACAACCACAGAAGTTCCATAGTGGGATTTTGCCACCGTGGCATCGAGGAAAGGCCAGGAGGTGACATCTGCAGGTCATACCTCCATCTGATACTTCTCAAGTCATCTCAGCCCACTTGGTGTTTGCTAGCCTTTGAACAATATGCCCAAGAAGCTACAAGCCAAGTCAGTGGTCATTCAGGTGGACCCTGCAGTGTCCCTAGAAGACAGGGTCTCTTTACCAGGCAGGACTGGACACTGAGGGGTCTGGGTGCCTCAGTCTCAGTCACAGATGGGGTGAGAAGTTATATGAACACAAAGACTAAAGGAAAACTCATTTACTTCTTGAAGCAGTGTTATGAGCTGGGTTGTGTCCCCCTAAAATTCATATGATGAAGTTCTAAACCCTAGTACCTCAGAATGCAACTACTTAGAGACAGAGTTTTTAAAGAGGTGATTGAGTTTAAATGAAGTCATTAGGGTGGGCCCTAATCAGATGACACCCAAGTCCTCATAACAAGAGAAGATTTGGACAGAGACACACACAGAGGTAAGATGATGTGAAGGAAGGAAGAAAATGGCCATCTACAAAATAAGGAGAGAAACCCCGCCAACACCTGGAGTCTGAGGACTTCTAGCATCCAGACTGTGAGAAAATTAATTTCTGTTGTTTGGGCCCCCCAGTCTGTGGTACTTTGTTACAGCAGCCTGAGCAAGCTCCCACACAAAGGTGACCCTCACATTAGAGGACACTTAAATTAGCATCAAACTAGAAATAAACAAACATTGCAATATGGAGCTTACAAAATTGGCTCTCTGTCACATCTATTCTTCCTTCCATATGGCATAGATACTACTTATTGTGGACAACTCAGTAGCATGAAAATCAGAGAAACCCATTCCTCATTTTCCTGACTGCAAGCCCTGGGAGCCCCCAGCCTGTCCTCAGTCATCTAGCTTCACTCACTCTCTTGGTGAGCTCCTCTGATCCTTGGCATCAAATGTCACCTAGATGCTTTTAACTTCTAAGTCAGCTCAGGCTGCCATGACGAGGTACCACAAACCGGACAGCTTCAATAGCAGCCATTTATTTCTCACCATTCGAGAGGCTAGAAATCCAAGGCCAAGGTGCTGGCTGATTTGTTTCCTGCTAAGGGCTCTCTGCCTGGCTTATAGATGGCCACCTTCATGCTGCGTCCTCACATGGCCTTCCCTTGGTTCCTGCGTGTGGAGAGAGGGAGGTGTCTCTCTCTCCCTCTTCTCATGAAGGCATGAATCCTATCCTGGTGGCTCCCCCTCATGACCGTATCCAACCTAATCACCTCCCTAATCTGGAGCCTTGTCTCCAAACACTGTCACACTGAGGATTAGGGTTTCAAAATATGAGTTTGGGGAGGACATAAACATTCCACCCACAACAACTTCTAAATTTTTAACTCTAGACTGGGCCTCTTCCCTGAGACTGTATGTCCAGCTGCCTCTTGGCTTCTCCTTTTGGATACTGAATGGACAACCCAAACTCAGCATGGTCAACATGGAACCCATCTGTCCCCCAAACCTCCTTTCCCTAGTTGTCGCCAACTCAATAAATGGCAACTCCACTCTTCCAGTTGCCAAACCACCTGGAGTCGTCCTTGACCCCACCCACTCCCCACCAGCTCCCTCACACCCACATCTGGTCTGTCAGTGAATCCACTTGGCTCTGCCAGACTCTGACCACCTCCCACTGCCTCCGTCATTACCCCTTGGTCCACACCACCATCATCTCCTGCCTATGCCACTGCTTCCATCCCTTTGTCAACTCTCAACAGAACAACCTGAGAGATCCTGCTGTAATGAGTCAGGTGGTATCCCTTCTCGGCTTAAACTCTCCAATCACTGCCCATCTCACCCTGAGTCAAAGCCAAAGTCCTGTCATTCCCTCGTGTTCCTCTTCCTTCACCTCTGTGTCCCCAAGCTCTGTGAGTCCAGCCCTGGCCCCTTCTGCCCCAGCCACACCAGCCTCCCTGCTGTTCCTCAGACATACCAGGCACTTTCTGTGGCTCTCTCCTCTGCCTAGACTGCTCCCCCTGACCCAATATCCATACGGATGTTTCTTATATTTCTTATCAATGGATATGTTTCATATTTCTCCTTCACCGTCTTCTGGTCTTTTCTGGAATTTCCCCTTCTCATAAGGCCTTGCTGGCCACCCTATCCCAAATCTCAAGCCGTGAACGCACTCACTTCCTCCTTCCTGTATTACTGTTTATTCTCTTTAGAATTCTTTATGATCTCAATTACTACAGATTTTGCATATATACTATGCATATTCTGTCTTCCCCGACACTAGACTATAAGCCTCTTGAAGAATTTTTATGTTTTATTCTCTATTGCCAGTGTTTAAAACAATAGCTGGCACAGAGTAGGTTCTCAGTAAATACCCAGTGAATAACTGAGTCGTATCTTTCTGTCTCTAGTTCTCCACTGTGGATGGAAAGTTGAGATGATGGGTGTGGTAGGTACAAAAATGCACCTCCCCACCCCCACAAAGACGTCCACATCCTGATCTCTAGGACCTGTGATTATGTTGCATCACATGGTAGAAGGGACTTCGAAGATCTCGAATTTAAGGATCTCGAGATCGGGTGATTATCCTGGATTATCCAAGTGGGCCAATGTAATCACAAGGGTCCTTATAATAAAAAGGGAGGCAGAAGGGTCCGAGTGAGAGAAGGAGGTGTGACCAAGGAAGTGTGATGTTGGGGTCATGTGCCAAGGAACGCAGGCATCCTCTTGAGGTCATAAACGGCAGGAAACAGATTTTCCCCTAGAGCCCCAGAGGTGGTAAGCCTTGCTGATCCGTTTTGCCCCCTGCTTTATTGAGCTATACATGACGAATAAAAATTGTGTGTGTTTAGGTTGAACAACGTGATGATTCATTACTGTACAGATTGTGAAATGAAATGATTATCATAATCAAGCTCATTAACACCACCATCACCTCACATAGCTACTTTCTCCTGCGTGGGGTGAGAATTTGTCTTAGCAAATTGCAAGGAGACAATCCAGTATTGTTAACTATAGTCACCATGCTGGACATTAGATCCCCAGAATTTTATTCATCTTATAACTGACAGTTTGTACCCTATACCCAGGAGTGGGGTCACTGGACCAGATGGTAGTTCTATTTTTAATTTTTTGAGGAACAGAAGACTGTTTTCCCTAGTGGCTGTGCCAGTTTGCATTTCCACCAGCCGTTGACAAGGGTTCCCTTGTCTCCACATCCTCACCAACACTTGTTAACTCTTGTTTTTGTTCTTTTTTTTAGATGGGGGAGGGACAGAGAGAGAGGGAGAGAGAGAATCTTAAGCAGGCTCCACGTTCAGCTTGGAGTCCGACGTGGGGCTCCCTCTCACAACCCTGAGATCATGACCTGAGCTGAAATCAAGAGTCGAATGCTTAACCAACTGAGCCACCCAGGCCCCCAACTCTTGTTTGTTTTTTTTTTTTTTTGATAAGAGCTTTTCTAATGGGTATGAGGTGACACCTCACTGTGGTTTTGGTTTGTATTTCCCTGATAATTAGTGATATTGAGCACCTATTCATATGCTTGCTGGCCATTTGCATGTCTTCTTTGGAAAAATCTCCATTCAGGTCCTCTGACCAATTCTTAATTGGGTTATTTGGGTTTTTTTGTTATTCAGTTGTATGAGTTCCTTATATTTTTTGGATATTAACCCCTGATTGGATATAGCAGGGTTCCTGACAATGGTCTCACATGCTGGTTCCCTGAGTCCCCTCAGGAGCCACTTTTGTTCCCTAAAATCTCCGCTTTTTTCTCATTCCTTTCAACCCTCTCCTCTGACCTCCTCCTCACATATACCTGCCCCTCTACCCAGGTCCTGCCAACCCTCTTAGTGAAAATGATAACATTCCAGGCCCCTTTAGCCTTCCTAGTCTCTTGCACATTTTGAAGTCTCAGACATCAATCCATGGCTTTTCCCTTTGGCCCAATTACAGAGACCCCAAGGTCCAAGGAGTGGATTTGGGTCTAGTGTATTTTGACCTTCCCGGTGAGGGAGAAGGGTAAGCTTACTCCTGAGAATGGGGCTTTGGGGAAAACTTGGGAAATGAGTGTGCTTTCTGCACCAACCTTTAGCTAGTCCTCTCTCAGTCCACCAGCACCAAGCCTTCTTCCCCCAGCGGGAATCATTTTCCTTGAAGATTCTCTTCTCCATCCCCACCACAGCCCACCTGGTCCACTAGAGAGATTCACATTCCTTGAATTAACATCATCTTAATGCTAGATTTGCTGAAAATACTCTGGCTTTATTTTGCTAAGAGATTATCTGCCTCTCCTCCCCCCCAACACACTCTCCTGGGTTACATTATAGAACTTTTTTTTTGAGGTGGGGGCAAAGGGAGAGAGAGAGGGAATCTGAAGTCGACTCCACACCCAGCACAGAGCCAAACACAGGGCTCGATCTTACGACCCTGAGATCATGACCAGAGAGCTGAAATCAAGAGTCAGACACTTAACCGACTGAGCCACCCAGGCATCACACATTATAGGACTTTTTGGGTGAATTGACAATAAATTGTGTCATTCCCAATTCAACCCTTTGTAATCCTGTGGTTTAGGACAATAGAGAAGACTCAGTTTGCCCATCACAAAAACACTGTAAAATAGAATTCACATAAAAGAACCAAACTAAGTCATTAAGTAATGCTAGATGAATTCTCATTCTAACATTCATCCACTGATGTAGATTGGATTCAATTTCTTCAGAGTTTAAGGAATAGAAGAGTAAGACAAATAATAAAAGGAGTTTAATTGTATCCCATGATAACTATACCCCCACAACACACAAAACAATTCAAGGTAGTTTATCTTTCAGCCTTAGGAGAGATGGCTCTGAGGACAAACTAACTGATGTCCCATCAAGTAGAAAGGCAATTTAAAAAAACATTAAGTAGGAAATAACATATTGTGTTATATTAGAAAACACCTGAAAATTTCACTGGGACAGAAAGGAGGGGTCTGCTAAACCTCAGACTTTCTTAGAGACACTTGCAAGCAAGAGCTGAGATAACTCAAGTATAATGAATTTCACAATGATTTGAGCATAGAATATTGAAAGGAGTAAAACCTGCTGGGACCATCTCTTCCACGGCCTGCCTCACCCCTACCTGTTCTTGCCCCTCCCATTCCCAGCTTAGGTCCCTCCCGCCCAGGAGGCTTCCTGTGCCCTCTGCATCTGGGTACACTTCCTGCTGGGTCCCCAGGGCCACTTTGTGGTGCTTGCCATGCAGTATCCTGCTTGCTGCTAATCACCAGGTCTCCGTGGCTGCACTAAGAGCTTTTCCTGGGCAGGGACCCCCCCCAGGACAGAGCCTGACACGCAATGTGCTCTGTCATGTTTGAGGGATAAATAAATGGATGGTGGAAATTTGCTTGAGATATTCAAATTTTCAAATGCCAAAACCCCAATTATGTTTAATGTTCTATAGCAGCAGGAGAGAGGGAGGAAGTGCCTCCAAAGGAAATGAGAAAAGAGAAGGGATTTCCTCCAAGCTAAAAAGAAAAGAGGAGCCTGTGATCCCACAGGCGGCGGGAACCCTGCCTCTCCTGTGGTCTCCGGCTTCGCCAACAGTGCCCCTGCCCCTCAGCAGGGCATGGAAGTAGCAGAACTGTAGCCTGAGCCAGGAATGTGGCCTCCAGAGGGTCTCCCTAACACCGCGATGCTACCTGACCTGCTGGAACTCTATTATCCTGCAAGAGGTGTGGAGAAGGGTGTGAGGTAAGCACACACCCACCTACCCCCACTCCCCCACCCCCTGGGGCTGAGTTTCTTCCTGACTGGTGGGATGAAGTTTGGAAGAGAGATTGATTTAGATGATATTTTTTGCATGCCTGAATTTGGAAACAAATATAGAGTTGTTTCTACTGTGGAAAAAAATCAAAGTCTGTTCATTCCACCATGGAAAAAAATCAAAGTCACAAGTTAATTACAGTGAGGATCTGTTTTGATGGCTGATTTGTGAGAACTGAAGAAAGATGTAAGAGTGATCAGCATCAAACGACATTAAGATGGTCAATGAGATCATTTTGAGGCACTAGATGGTGGAAAGTTATTTGGAAGACTAGATCACAAACACTGGAATGGGAGAATTTTTGAGAAAATGAAAGGTCTTTCCTTGGAAATGCTTTAAAATAGAAATTGGTATCCTCTGTCCTGCAAGAAGCCTGCAGGATTGACTAGATGCCATTAGAAAGTCCTTATTATGTCTTCTAATTTACACCGAAGGAAACCAAACTAAATAAGGGGATAGACACACTCAAGCCAGAAAAGGCTTTGGGGAAATAGTAAAGCATACGTCAGAAATTTTGTCAATTTAGGTTGCAGGAAAAAATGCTGAGAGCATAAAGGTTGCATATGCGGGAAGCATAGTTTCAAATTTGGGGGTAATTGGCTCAGTTTGGAGAAGCTTAATACCAAGAAAATGTGAGAAGTATGAAACGGTAGTTTAAGGATGGCTAATGATGGTGTAATCGCACATCAATACTCATAAAAAAGAAACGTAGGAATATTGGTAGAAAGATGCCTATAGTTAAAGGCCATTTTGAGCCACACATCCTAATTCCTCTGTTCTTTCATCTTTCATCCTTAGGATATGCTTTGCATATAGTGGGCATCTAATGGATATTATAGGAATGAATGAATGATGGTACATCAAGACCACTCAGGCACGTTAAACAGTGTGTGTCCCTTTTGTCAAGGGCAGAGGCCTTCTACTTCTCTGTCTATCCATCCGTCCACCCACCTCCTTGTTCCTCCCAGGAGAATCACTAACTTAATGGGTTGTATGGATAGCAGGTGGGACCACACGCTCTGAGAGGTTGTATTTCTTCCGTGCGGCTAGTGGAGTACAAAGGATATGAGCAAGCAATCATAGGGGAGGAATTACGAAAGTATGTTAAATGCAGGGGAAGACGTACAAGTTCACGAGTAAAGAGAAAGACAAGCAAACCAACACACACTGACATATCATTTTTCAACCTATCAGACAGGCAACAAAGTTAAATGTGGGACCCACACAGCCCTCCCCCGCCCTCTCTGGTGAGGCACTGGGGAAGGAGGAACTCTCATACATTGCTGGTCTAAGTGTAAACTGCAACAACCCTCTGGAGGGCAATTTCACAACGTCCATCAATATTATAAATGCACAACCTTCTGACCCAACAATTCTGCTCCTCGGAAATTCTCCTGTGCTTGTATTCATGCTTGTGCAAAATGGCACAGACAGGGTTATTCATGGGAGCACTGGCTATCATACAGGGTATGAAGCAAATGGCCGTCAATGAGTAATTTTAAAAATCATTTCTGGTGCAGGGCGCCTGGGTGGCTCAGACGGTTAAGCAACTGCTTTCAGCTCAGGTCATGATTCCTGAGTCCTGGGATTGAGCTCCACGTCGCGCTCTCGGCTCCTCGGGGAGTCTGCTTCTCTCTCTCCCTCTGCTGCTCCCCCAGCCCCCGCTCCTGCTCTCTCTCTCTGTCTCTCAAATAGATAAAATCTTTAAAAAAAATAAAAATGATTTCTGGTGCATCCATATAATGGAATACCAGATGTAAAAAAATGAGGAAGCTCTTTAAGTATTGATATGAAATTATTTCCAAGATTTTCCCGGAAAAAAAATAGCATCAAGTTCTACATTTTCTATTTTTTTTTTTTTTAAGGAGAAAAAAAGAACATAATGTGGATTGGTTTGAGTTCCCTAGAAAGATAAAGAAGAAGCCATTGGCAGTGGTGCCCCTCTGGGGGTGGGGGGTGGGACGAGATGGAGCAATAGGGGTCAGGGTAAGAGGAAGCTTGAAATACCTTTTCAAATAGAGTTTGACTTGGAATCATGTAATGTGTTCTTTTTTTGAAAAATTAAAATAGGACGATGACATCACACTCAGTCAGCCTTGCTGGGGGTTCTTGTATCTTGGGGCCACCTGGAGCGGGTGAGATTCCACCATTTGGATTTAGGTTCTGAGTTAAGCCTCTGTTCCAGCCTGGCTCTCCGGGAGCTCAGGATAGGTCTGAGGTCAGTGGTTCACAACCAGACGGCGCACTAGAATTTCCTGAGGAGCTTTAAAAAATTCTGCCCCACGCTGTACCCCAGACCAGTTACATCAGGATCTCTGGGAGGGATAAGAAGTGTCAGTGTTTTTTTTAAAGCCTCCCCCGCCCATGTGATTCCAATAATGTACCCAAGTTTGGGAACCAGTGGCCTATATAAATAATAACTTCCTCGTTTCACATACTCATTTCCTGGGTCTCTCTATCCATCCGGGACTTTACAGGTACCTGGGGTGACCAGCAGGGAGTATGCAGGCATTTCTAACTCCCTTGCCAGAGACATCTGTCGCTAGGAATTGTGAAAAACAAACAAAAAGCAGACCCCAAAACCATCTGCTGGAATATTAGAGTCCTCCAGTTAGAATCAGCCTGACAAATCAAAGATTAATACCAGGTTCATATGTTCCATGAATTTAGAAATTCCTTACTAAGAAATTTGTATTAAAAAATGTGTATTAGAATATATGGTGAGGATGTTTTCTGTTCATGCAAAGTAAGAGATCTATAGTAAATCAGGCAATTAATTGTGCGATAATAGGATTGATACTAATAATGTCTTCCAGTATTTTATTTATTTTTTATTATTAACATATAATGTATTATTTGTTTCAGGGGTACAGATCTGTGATTCATCAGTCTTACACAATTCACAGTGCTCATCATAGCACATACCCTCCCCAGTGTCCATCACCCGGCCACCCCATCCCTCCCCACCACTCCAGCAACCCTCGGTTTGTTTCCTGAGATTAAGAGTCTCTTATGGTTTGTCTCCCTCTCTGGTTTCATCTTGTTTCATTTTTTCCTCTCTTCCCCTATGATGCTTTGCCTTGTTTCTCAAATTCCATATATCAGTGAGATCATATGATAATTGTCTTTCTCTGACTGACTTATTTCACTTAGCATAATACACATAATAGTTCCTTCCACATCGTTGCAAATGGCAAGATTTCAATTTTTTGATGGCTGCATAATATTCCATTGTATATATATACCACATCTTCTTTATCCATTCATCTGTCGATGGACATCTGGGTGCTTTCCATAGTTTGGCTATTGTGGACATTGCTGCTATAAACATTGGGGTGCAGGTGCCCCTTCAAATCACCACATTTGTATCCTTGGGGTAAATACCCAGTAGTGCAATTGCTGGGTCATAGGGTAGCTCTATTTTCAACTTTTTGAGGAACCTCCATACTGTTTTCCAGAGTGGCTGCACCAGCTTGCATTCCCACCAACAGTGTAGGAGGGTTCCCCTTTCTCCGCATCCTCGCCAACATCTGTCGTTTCCTGACTTGTGAATTTTAGCCATTCTGACTGGGTGTGAGATGGATCTCATTGAGGTTTTGATTTGTATTTCCCTGATGCCAAGTGATGTGGAGCACTTTACAATGTGTCTGTTGGCCATTTGGATGTCTTGCAGAAATGTCTGTTCATGTCTTCTGCCCACTTCTTGATTGGATTATTTGTTCTTTGGCTATTGAGTTTGATAAGTTCTTTATAGATTTTGGATACGAGCCCTTTATCTGATATGTCATTTACAAATATCTTCTCCCATTCTGTTGGTTCTTTTGGTTTTGTTGACTGTTTCCTTTGCTGTGCAAAAGCTTTTTATCTTGGTGAAGTCCCAATAGTTCATTTTTGCCCTTGCTTCCCTTGCCTTTGGCGATGTTTCTAGGAAGAAGTTGCTGCGGCTGAGGTTGAAGAGGTTGCTGCCTGTGTTCTCAAGGATTTTGATGGACTCCTGTCTCACATTTAGGTCTTTCATCCATTTTGAGTCTATTTTTGTGTGTGGTGTAAGGAAATGGTCCAGTTTCATTCTTCTGCATGTGGCTGTCCAATTTTCCCAACACCATTTGTTGAAGAGACTGTCTTTTTTCCATTGGACATTCTTTCCTGCTTTGTCGAAGATGAGTTGACCATAGAGTTGAGGGTCCATTTCTGGGATCTATATTCTGTTCCATTGATCTGTGGTCTGTTTTTGTGCCGGTACCATACTGTCTTGATGATTACAGCTTTGTAATAGAGCTTGAAGTCCGGAATTGTGATGCCACCAGCTTTGCTTTTCTTTCTCAACATTCCTCTGGCTATTCGGGGTCCTTTCTGGTTCCATACAAATTTTAGGATTATTTGTTCCATTTCTTTGAAAAAAGTTGATGGTATTTTGATGGGGATTGCATTAAATGTGTAGATTGCTCTAGGTAGCATAGACATTTTCACAATATTTGTTCCTCCAATCCATGAGCATGGAACGTTTTTCCATTTCTTTGTGTCTTCCTTAATTTCTTTCATGAGTATTCCATAGTTTTCTGAGTAAAGATCCTTTGCCTCTTTGGTTAGATTTATTCCTAGGTATCTTATGGTTTTGGGTGCAATTGTAAATGGGATCAACTCTTTAATTTCTGTTTCTTCTGTCTTGTTGATGGTGTATAGGAATGCCACTGATTTCTGTGCATTGATTTTATGTCCTGCCACTTTACTGAATTCCTGTATGAGTTCTAGCAGTTTTGGGGTGGAGTCTTTTGGATTTTCCACATAAAGTATCATATCATCTGCAAAGAGTGAGAGTTTGACTTCTTTGCCAATTCGGATGCCTTTTATTTCTTTTTGTTGTCTGATTGTTGAGGCTAGGACTTCTAGTACTATGTTGAATAGCAGTGGTGATAGTGGACATCCCTGCCGTGTTCCTGAGCTTAGGGGGAAAGCTCTCAGTTTTTCCCCATTGAGAATGATATTTGCTGTGGGTTTTTCATAGATGGCTTTTATGATATTGAGGTATGTACCCTCTATCCCTATACTCTGAAGAGTTTTAATCAAGAAAGGATGCTGTATTTAGTCAAATGCTTTTTCTACATCTATTGAGAGGATCATATGGTTCTTGTTCTTTCTTTTATTAATGTAGTGTATAGCATTGATTGATCTTCGGATGTTGAACCAACCTTGCAACCCAGGAATAAATCCCGCTTGGTCGTGGTGAATAATCCTTTTAATTAATTAGTAGCTAATATTTTGGTGAGAATTTTTGCATCCATGTCCATCAGGGATAATGGTCTGTAATTCTCCTTTTTGATGGGGTCTTTGTCTGGTTTTGGGATCAAGGTAATGCTGGCCTCATAAAATGAGTTTGGAAGTTTTCCTTCCATTTCTATTTTTTGGAACAGTTTCAGAAGAATAAGTATTAATTCTTCTTTAAATGTTTGGTAGAATTTCTCTGGGAAGCCATCTGAGCCTGGGCTCTTGTTGGGAGATTTTTGATGAGTGCTTCAATTTCCTTGCTAGTTATGGGTCTGTTCAGGTTTTCTATTTCTTCCTGGTTCAGTTTTGGCAGTTTATACGTCTCTAGGAATGCATCCATTTCTTCCAGATTGTCTAATTTGTTGGCATATAGCTGCTCATCATATGTTCTTTAATTGTTTGTATTTCTTCAGTGTTGGCTGTGATCTCCTCTTTCATTCATGATTTTATTTATTTGGGTCTTTCTCTTTTCTTTTTGATAAGTCTGGCCAGGGGTTTATCAATCTTATTAATTCTTTCAAAGAACCAGCTCCTAGTTTTGTTGATCTGTTCTACTGTTCTTTTGGTTTCTATTTCATTGATTTCTGCTCTGATCTTTATTATTTCTCTTCTCCTTCTGGATTTAGGCTTTATTTGCTGTTCTTTCTCCATCTCCTTTAGGTGTAGGGTTAGGTTGTTTATTTGAGACCTTTCTTGTTTCTTGAGAAAGACTTGTATTGTTATATATTTCCCTCTTAGGACCACCCTTGTTGCATCCCAAAGATTTTAAACAGTTGTGTTTTCATTTTCATTTGTTTCTATGAATTTTTTAAGTTCTTCTTTAATTTCCTGATTTACCCCTTCATTCTTTAGTAGGATGCTCTTTAGCCTCCATGTATTTGAATTCTTTTCAACTTTCCTTTTGTGATTGAGTTTGAGTTTCAAAACACTGTGGTCCGAAAATATGCAGGGAATGATCCCAATCTTTTGGTACCGGTTGAGACCTGATTTGTGACACAGGATGTGATCTATTCTGGAGAATGTTCCATGTGCACTAGAGAAGAATGTGTATTCTGTTGCTTTGGGATGGAATGTTCTGAATATATCTGTGAAGTCCATCTGGACCAGTGTGTCATTTAAAGCCCTTATTTCCTTGTTGATCTTTTGCTTAGATGGTCTGTCCATTTCAGTGAGGGGGGTGTTAAAGTTCCCTACTATTATTGTATTATTGTCAATGTGTTTCTTTGATTTTGTTATTAATTGGCTGCTCCCATGTTAGGGGCATAAATATTTACAATTGTTAGATCTTCTTGTTGGATAGACCCTTTAAGTAGGATATAGTGTCCTTCCTCAGTTCTTATTACAGTCTTTGGTTTAAAATCTAATTTGTCTGATATGAGGATTGCCACCCCAGCTTTCTTTTGATGTCCATTAGCATGGTAAATGGTTTTCCACCCCCTCACTTTAAATCTGGAGGTGCCTTTGGGTCTAAAATGAGTCTCTTGCAGACAGCATATCGATGGGTCTTGCTTTTTTATCCAATCTGATATCCTGTGTCTTTTGATTGGGGCATTTAGCCCATTTACATTCAGGGTAACTATTGAAAGATATGAATTTAGTGCCATTGTATTGCCTGTAAGGTGACTGTTACTGTATATTGTCTGTGTTCCTTTCTGGTCTATGCTACTTTTGGGCTCTCTCTATGCTTAGAGAACCCCTTTCAATATTTCTTGTAGGGCTGGTTTGGTGATCACAATTTTTTTTAGTTTCCATTTGTCCTGGAAGCTTTTTATCTCTCCTTCTATTTTCAATGACAGCCTAGCTGGATAAACTATTCTTGGCTGCATATTTTTCTCATTTAGTACCCTGAATATATCACTCCAGTCCTTTCTGGCTGGCCAGGTCTCTGTGGATAGGTCTGCTGCCAATCTCATGTTTCTACCATTGTAGGTTACATATCTCTTCTCCCGAGGTGCTTTCAGGATTTTCTCTTTGTCTCTGAAACTTGTAAGTTTTACTATTAGATGTCGGGGTGTTGACCTATTTCTATTGATTTTGAGGGGGATTCTCTGTGCCTCTATTCTTTTCTTTTTAAAGATTTTATTCATTTATTTATTTATTTATATATGAGAGAGAACCAGCAGGGAGAGGGTCAGAGGGACAGGGAGAAGTAGACTCCCCACTGAGCAGAAAGCCTGACCCAACCTGGGGCTCGATCCCATGACCCATGAGATCATGACCTGAGCCAAAGTCAAGAGTTAGCTGGCCACTCAACCAACTGAGCCACCCAGGGGCCCCTAGTATTTTATTCTTTATAAGAGCTTTGTTGAGTTAAAATTCATATACCATACAATTTACCCATTTTTAAAAAAGATTTATTTATTTATTTTAGAAAGACATGGGGTGGGGCAGAGAGAGAGAGAGAGAATCTCAAGCAGATTCTAAGCAGAGCACAGAGCCCAACACAGGGTGAGATCTCATGACCTGAGATCATGACCCTGAGACCATGACCTAAGCCAAAAGCAAGAGTTAGATGCTTAACTGACTGAGCCACCCAGGCACCCCCAATTCACCCATTTACAGTGTACAATGCAATGGCTGTCAATATATTCACAGAGTTCCACAACCAACTTTAGAACATTTCGTCACCCCAAAAAGAAACCCCAGACCCTTTAACAGTCAGTTCCCATTTCCCTCCAATTCCTCTAGCCTGAGGCAACCTCTGACCTTCTTTTCTCCATAGATTTGCCTATTCTTGAGCTTTCCCATAAATGCATTCATATGGTCTGTGGTCTATTGTGACTGGCTTTTCACTGAAGCGTGTTTTCTAGGTTCATGGATGTTGTAGCATGTCAGTACTTCATTCCTTCTTATTGCCAAACACTATTCTGTTTATAGATAGGTCACATCTGGTTCATCTGTTCATCATCTAATGGACATTCAGGTTGTTACCATGTTTTGGCTATTATATAATAGCTCATATGAACACTCATGTAAGTTTTTATGTACATATGTTTTGGGGTGCCTGGGTGGCTCAGTCAGTTAAGCATCTGACTCTTGATCTCAGTGCAGGTCTTGATCTCCTTGATCTCAGGGTCTTGAGTTCAAGCCCCACATTGGACTCCACACTGGGCATGGGGCCTACTTAAAAAAAACAAACAAACATATGTCTTTTCATTTCTCTTGGGTATATACCTAGAAGTGGAATTCATCATTTTATGATACAAATTTCAAGCATACAAGATGAAAAATTTTTATAGTGAACATCTTTCTAGCCACCACCAACATTCTATAATTAACATTTTATTCTCTTTCCTTTATCACCTATCTATTTCTCTCTCGAACTAGTCATCCATCAGCTGACCTTCCTTTTAAATCTATTTCAAGGTAAATGGCATAAGTACTCTTCCTCCTCAATACTTCAGCATGAATAGCATTCGCCAGAATTCAATATTTGTTCTGTTTCATTTCTTTTGGGGTAATGTTTACATATGATGAAATGCACAGATCTCAAAGTCTATACTCACTAGGTTTAACCCAAACTTCTGGCAGGACAAATACATTATAATCACTCCAGAACATTTTCTCCCATGGTCCTCCCCAGTCGATCTCCATCCTCTGCCCTTCAAAGACAACTTCCATTCTGAGCTTTTCTCTATGGATTTGGTTTGCCTATCATAAAACATCATACAAATAGAAAAGTATAATATGTACTTTGTGTGTGTGTGTGAAGTTCCTTTCTCAGCAAAATGTTTTTGAGATTCATCCATGTTGTCAATAGTTTATTCCTTTTTGTTATTGAATTATGAATTTGTTGTATATGAATATACCATGGCCTACTTTTCCATTCTCCTTTGATGGCCATCTATTTGCCCCCTCCACCCCCAATTTTTTTTTTTTTTTTTTAGTTTTATGAATAAAGCTGTTGTGAACATTTTTGTGCAAGTCTTTTTGTGGACATATGTTCTTGTATTTCTTGGGCAAATACATAGGAGTGGAATTACTTGGTCTTACAGTGAGTGTATGTTTAAATTTATAAGGAACTGCCAGACTTTCCCAAAGTGGTTGTGCCATTTTACATTTTTATCAGCAATGTATGAGTTTTAGTTATTCTATCTCCTCATCAAATTTTGATGTTGGTAGTCTTTTTAATTTTAGCAGTTCTAGTGGATGAACAGTATGTCTCATTGTGGCATTAATTTGTGTTTCTCAGACTGATAAGAAGCTCTTTCATTGCTGGCTCTTCGTATGCCCCCTTTTGTTAAGTGTTCAAATCTTTTGCCAATTTGTTAAAGTTTTACTATCTTAAATTATAGAGCAGTCCTGAAGAACCACTGATGATATACAAATCTGCTCTATTTTAAAGCAATTCTAGGAAAGGAAAATTTTCTCTCTCTCCTTTTGCTTTTTTCTTTTTGTTTTCTTTTCTTTCTTTTTTTTTTTTGGTATGGCATCAATCCTAACTACAAGAACTTAATTGACTTCAGTTTACTGTCACTTAAGTCCATTTCTCTTGGTTACTCCTCATTCAGATTTAAAACAGAAATATTTAGAGATAATTTGTGATTAGGCATTGCATACTTATGTAGGTTATGCTTGAATGTGCAACGAGGATTTTAATTTGTTAAAGGATAGAAATTACTTCATAAATAATTCCTCCTTATTCCTCCTTTCCCCTAGTATTCTTAATCTGTATGAAAGGGTAGAGGAATAATTCAACCAAGTACTAGTTTATGGCTACATGTGTCTACCTTCAACTCCATTACTAATAAGCTGAAGAACAGGGCTTGTGCTGGGAAAAGCAATATCCCACTGCTTAGGAAAAAGGTGTGGTTGTATTTAGGATTTACTTTCTTTTCAAGGATTAAGAACTGTATTTAAGCAGCCCTGATCCCATGAGGGAGGATAAAGAAGATGCTAAAGCCCAATTAGTTGAAAAATTCCCCCCACAGAGCTGGTGGTAATTTTCAGGTTAAGAGGACCCATTACCATTACCTTTAATTGCAGGATTTTTTTTTCTATTTATAATAGTAATAATAGCCCAAATATATGGCTATTAATACTGTAGTGAATGTTAATTCATTTAATTGACACATCAACCTTATAAAGTAGGAACTGTGTTATGCCCATTTTACAAATGAGTTACCAGAAGCACAGAGAGGCTAAGTAACTTACCCAAGCTCACACAGCTCACACAGGCAGAGAAGGGAATTCAAACTCAAATTGCCAGCTTCAGAGACTAGGCTCTGCACCATTATGCTGCCTTATGCCTTTATATTCATAAATCTAGGACAGCTGGTGAAAAGTATTAAAAACATACTTCTTTTAGAACAGAAAATAGAATAGGATAAAAAGTAAGGACTTTTTCTCATATTTTTTTCCACTTCACTTTCAAAAGGAAAAATTTAGGAGAAAACCATAGGAAGGTCAAGAGTGCAATGATTTTGAATCTGGCATGTAATCTTGCCTTTTGATTCTCAAAAAAATGAAATGATACAGGGACTCCTGGGTGGCTCAGTCAGTTAAGCGTCTGCTGTCGGCTCAGGTCATGATTCCAGGGTCTTGGGATTGTCCCCCAGTCTGGCTCTCTGCTCAGTGGGGAGCCTGCTTCTCCTTCACCTCCCCACTTGTGCGCTCTCTCCCTCTCTCTCTCTCTCTCTCTCTCGCTATCTCTGTCTCTCTCTCTCTCAAATAAATAAATAAAATCTTTTAAAAAAAATGAAATGATACATAAGGGGAAAGTATACCATTGTTGATGTTACTTGAAGCATTTTCACTGTTCAAAATGCATTGAAAACCGAAGTAGGAATGGGGTTGGGGAGGGTATCTCTATCTATCTCTATCTATCCCTACCTATCTACCTGTCTGCACATACACGTGTATACCCATAATCAAGATGGCAATTCTCTTTGTCTTATTGATCTCATGTATGAAGGCCCATGCAAAATAACTCTGATGCTTAGTAATCTGTGGTAGGAGTTCTATATGTATTGCATAATTATCCCCTTCTTGAAATTGGATCTTCACACATTTTAAGGCAAAAATAAAGAAAAATGTTCATCCCCCCCGCCCCCCAACAATTGCTGCTGAAGATCCATACACCTAATGCATGCTGAAGGATCATCAAAGCATAAGTCAAAGAGGGGCACCTGGGTGGCTCTTGAGTTTGGTGCAGGTCATGGTCTCTGGGTCACACAACATCACCTCCACTCTATTGACTTAAGTCACAAGCTTGTCCAGATTTAAAGGGAGCAGATATAGACCCCCACTTCTCCATGACAGGAGTATCAAAGAATTTGTGGCCATGTTTTAAAACCACCACAGTGGAAGAATGATTTATGGCAGCATCTTTGGAGGGTAATTTTGCAGTATCTACCAAGATGGGTAGCAACTACCTTTTAAGCCAGAAGTGTCCTACATGGACAGTCCCTTGGTTCCTATTCTCTACCTTCTGCCCCCCCACCCCCATCTCTCCTTAATCTTTTCTTTACCTGGTCTCTGCCATCACCATTGCTATCCCTTCAAAGCCCTCCTAGATCTAGAAACTTCTCTGCAAAATAATTAGGTCCTCATCTCTAGAATCCTTCTTGGATTCTATAAATTTTATAATCTCATGGGTCCACTTCCTGTCAATTGCTTTGTCTGCCAGTCAGTATCTGCTGGTTCCATTAAAGGGGAACGGCTGTGAGTGCTGGCCCTATGGTGGCTGGGCTCCAGAAGGAGTGGGGATCCATTCTGCTGAAATGAAACACAGCTCGAAACCCCAAGATTTTATTTCCTACTTACTCTAAGGGAGATTCATATTCTTCCTATTGACTTAACTTTGGATGTGTGTCTTCTAATTCTATTACTCCTACTATATTATGCTATGTTTGTTAGTTACCCATTGCTGCATAACGAATTACTCCAAAACTTAGTGGCTTAGAACAATGCCATTTATCATCTCATACTTTCTGTGGGTCAAGGATCTACGCAAGGCTTAGCTGGGTCCTCTGGCTCTGGATTTCTCACAATGCTGCGGTCATTGCAAGGGTCCACTGGGAAGGATCCCCCCTTCCGAGATCCCTCCTGTGATTGTCATGGGATTCAGTGCCTCAAGGGCTCTTAACTAAGGCCTCATTTCCTTACCAGCTCCCTTTGTTCCTTGCCGCAGGGGTCCTTCATAGAGCACCTCCCAATATGGCGCTGGCTTCATCTAAGGCAGGCAAGAGAGAGGGCCAGCAAGATGGAATTCAGTCTTTTGTAAGCTAATTATGGAAGTGACATCACGTCATGCTTCCATATTCTCTACCTTAGCAGGGAGGCCCTCACTAGGCCCAGCCCTCAGTCAGGGCGAGGGGATGACACAGAATATGAGTATTAGGAGTTACTGCTGGAGCTGCCGACAAGAGCTATGTGCAAATCCCCTCTTCCCTGACTTGGGTTTTAGTGTAGGTTCTCATGTTACTGACAGCGCATATGCAGATCCAGAGATTTGCAATGTCCTGACCCAGAAAGGTCGGGTCTCGGTGGTGTGGTGATATGTTTCCCAGGGAGGGGATGGTGATTATGAAATAAGAAGTTTCTTTTCACTGTGACACGTGATCGCTTTAGCATAAGAGATTTACACACACTTTTGTATAAGCTTAGAACATTTTTAAAAAAGATTTTATTTATTTATTTGAGAGAGAGAGAGAGAGAGAGAGCTCGCGTGAGCAGGGGGAGAGGCAGAGAGAGAAAGAAACAGACTTCCCACTGAGCACAGAGCCCGATGAGGGGCTCAGTCCCAGAGATCATGACCTGAGCCAAAGTCAGACGCTTAACCGACTGAGCCACCCAAGGCGCCCCTAAGCTTAGAACATTTCTGGGGACTGTGAACCCCTGGGAAACTGATCTCTGAGAAATGGGACCAGGAATGCAGGGAAGGGTCCCTTATATGCTTTACTTAATACCTTTCTGTACTGCTTATTTAATTCTCCATGTGCATACATTTACTGTAATAAAAAAACAGTTAAAGTTAACAAAGGGAAAAGTTAAGAACAGGGTAACCACTTAATTCAGAACGATTTCTAAATAACCCCATGTGGTGGGATAAAAAGGGGATCTAATTAATTACACATTTTTATAGTCTGAAAGTAAGGCACAAAGGAAAAATGACAAGGGAACACGTCAAGTTTTCAGCGGTTGATTGTCCAGGCCGCAGATTTTGCAGACCAGGTATCGCTGGCTTTTCAGGCAGAGGAATTTAAAAAGTGCTTTCAGTCAGATGAAGTACAAAGCACAGAATGTTCTGGAGAGCTGGAAGCTGGGGGGGTGGGTTCTCTAGCCTCTCCCAGCTGGAGCCCCCAGCCTGCCCTCTTCTCTCTGCTGTATTAACTCTCTCCCCAGGCCTGCAGACCCTCTCAGATTGCCTCCCTGAAAAGTCACCTTGCCTCAAATACGCTGGTAATGTTAAGATAATAAAACAGCATCAGATGTATGATGATCGTACCTGTGCTGAGAGCTAAACACAAACCTTAATTCCAGATGAAAGAAACAGTAGAGCAACATGAAAATGTGTGTCTTCCAAAGAGAATGACCGGGTAAATGTCACTTTTCTAATTTTCAGATTTCTACTGTTTTTTTATCTTTAGTTGTGAAGTACGGCAGAGCACCACGCTTGCCACTCAGTGCAGAACTTGGCCTAGCAAAAAACACAGCACAGGAGGGCTTGTTAGAAATAGCGTCCCAAACTTGGGTGCCTGGCTGGCTTAGTCGGTTAAGAGTCTGCCTTGGGCTCAGGTCATGATTCTGGAGTCCCGCCTTGCGCTCCCTGGTCAGCTGGTAATTTGCTTCCCTACCCCCCCCCCCCCAACCCCTGCCCGCTTTCTCTCGAATGAATGAATAAAATCTTAAAAAAAAAAAAAGGAAATAGTGTTCCACCCTTACTAAACTAGAATCTGCATCTTAACAAAATCCCCAGGTGATTCATGTATACTTTAAAGTTTAAAAAAACAATTGTTCTCAAACTTGGCTTCACATTGGAATCACCCACAGAACTTTAATAAAAGTACTGAGGCCTGGGTCCCAACCCCATAAATCCTGATGTACTTGGCTGAGGTGAAGTCTGGCCAATGAGTTTTTTTTTTTTAATCTTAGGTGATTCTAGGACTCTGAACCATTATGCTAATATAGTGGTTCTCCGAATGTGGGCTCAGCATACCTGCTGAAGGAGCGCAAATTCTCAAGCCCTACCCCAGACCTACAGAACCTGAAACCCTGGGGATGGGGCCTGACAATCTATTTGAGCAAGCCCTGCAGGCCATTCTGACGTGGGCTGACCTTGGGGAACCTGATAAGGTAGGTGTGGGGTGACACTCCAAAATGTCCATTTCTTAGTTTCCATGTGTTCCAGGTGTGAGAGCCAACACTTAGAGAAGCACTAGCCTAAACCCTCTGATCTATGGCTTGTCCAGAGCCACTCAGAGGGTCAGAACCTACTGTTTCTTTTCTTTGGCCACAAACTGCCCAACTGCTGTTTCTTCTTAGGTCTGAGGCCTACATGGCCCTTTTTACTCCCACTTTGATCAAATATGCAAGCGTTAAAAAAAAAAAATTCCGGTCAGTACCTCATACTAAAAATTTGTCTCTTTGCTCCTTTCTAGAAACTACTCACACCTGCTGCCCGCAGGTAGCCCTGTACTTCTAATGAGCCCTGTTGTGCCCACCCACACCGCCACAAGGGGCCCCTGCTCTGCTTCTCTCCGAGTTCAGTTGTAGCCTCTCCCTTGAAACCTATCCACCTGGTTCGAGGCCTGTGAACCCCTCTAAGGCGCAAAATGCCCAGGGTTCCGGAGCCAGCGGCCTTCAGAGGCGGGAAGCTCATGGCCTCGGCATCTAGCAGAGGGTTCCTTGGGGTTCTAACCTGCTGCTGCCCGCCCTTTCTCCCCCACGAGTGGGAAGTCTACAGCGAGGACTGGAAAAGGGGACACCGGGGGCTCAGGAAGGGGGGATAGAGACGGTAAAGCAGGAGCTCCCAGCTGGAGGGTGGGGACAGTGACTGTGTGTCGTCCCCGTCCCCCGCCCGTCCCAGCCGCCTCGGTCCTGAATCTCGCCCCCTCCCCCATTAAATTCCGCAAACCAGCTCCCAACCTTTTCCCTTCCCCGCCGGGGCTTTGCTCCTGTTCCTGGAGGTGGGGCACGTAGGGGTGGGGACTGTCCTGGGAATCGCCAGGTTGGAGGACACGGGGCCGCGGCGCGGGGAGGTGGCAACCGCCCCTTCGGGATTAAGTCTCTCGCAGCCCAGGGTGGTGCCGGAAGCCCGTTCTTGCGGCCTGGGAGGGGAGGGCGCTCGTGGTTCCTTGCAAAACGCCGCTTCCCGCGCGACCACGTGAAGTCCTAGGTGGACACACAGGCACCCCCTTGCATGACCTCAACCAGCGAGTTGCGGAGTCCGCGCCACCGACCGCCTTCCAGCTGCTGCTGGTTTTAGCCGGCGCGCTCCGTCTCGCGCTCTCCCGGTACCGCTTTCCCCCACCGCACAGCGGGACTGGCGTGTCCCTGGTGGCGCAGCGCACTCCCCAGCGCTTCCTGAGCTCCGTTCCGTGCCGCCGCGCGGAGACACGGGTTCTGGCTTTAGGACCAAGTAAGGCACAGATCCGAGGTGGGCTCGCGGGGTTGGGGAGGGGCGTTCCGGGCTGGAGGCCCCCCATCCCCCGGCGCACCTGCCCCCAGGGCGGAGCGGGGCGGGGCGCGCTGGCGCGCAGGTTGCCGGCCCGGACGCTGGAGGGGGCTGTGGCTCTCTCGCTGTCCCCGCGGCTCGGGCGGCGCGGCGCCCCAGCTACCCCCGCCCCCCCTCCGCCGAGGGGCCGGCCCAGGCCCGGGGAGGGGCGCGATCGCCTTCACTTCCCGCTCGCCGGCCTCGGAGGCGGCGGGTCCGGCGCGGGCGCAGGGCTGCGGGCGCTCGGCTGGGGCGCGGGGCGGGGACGCGGCCGCCGCCCGCTTTGCGCCGCTCCTCCCCGCGCGAGCGGCTCTCGGCCCGGCGTCGAGGCGGCCATGGCGACCCTGAGCCCGTTCCCCACCCACCCCGCCTGCTCCGCCCTCCCCTCCGCCCCGCGCCACCTTTGATGGCTCGGACCTCGGCCGGCCACCCCCAGCCCCGCTTGCGCTCCCGCGCCGCCGCAGCCCGCGGGTATTAATAGCCGAGCGCCGCCGCTGCACGCGCAGCCCGGAGCCGCCGCGCCCTCGGCAGCCGGGGGTTCGGAGCTGCTGAGCCGGGAGGCCCGGAGTGGGAGCCGGAGCCGCCGGCGCCGTGGAGGTAGGAGGCGCGGGGCGAACAATGACTGCGGCGGGGCGGGCGGGCGGGCTGGCGGCAACTTGTGCGAGTCGGGGCGCCCGGAGCCGACCCGCCGGCGGGGGGCGCGGGTGGAGGTGGGTGCGTGCCCTCGGGGTCCTGCCCGGAGGAGGCGGGCGGCGGGTGGGATCGGGCTCCCGCCCGCCCGGCCCGGGGCAGCCCCGGCAACAATAGCAGGAGCTCGGGGGCCTCCGGGCTCCGGGCCCCCGTTTGCACTCTTCTCACCTCCGCGGACCCGGGCAGCGGGGCTCCGCGCGCGGCCCCCCCCCCCGTCGCCTCCCCCACCCCGCGGCGCCCTTCCCCCCGCTTTCCTCCCATCCCACCCGGCACGGTGACAGCGCCGGACGCCGCTTCCGGACCTCCGGCCGTAATCTTGGCCCCAGAGGCGGATCGCGGGGCCGGGGGGTGGCCACTGGCTTGGGTGCCACGGCGCCGCCGGGTGCCAGCCGCTCGCCCACGCGCGGCGCGAGCACCCCGGTAGGTGACAAAGAGGAACACACCCTCCGCCTAAGTTAGATTTTTGTCTCTCTTTACCGCCTGCCTTTATGGAGAGCAAAGTTTTTTTTTTCTTTCTTTCAAGCAAAGGACACAGATTTTTGTGGTGAGCATTTCAAAACAACAACTTCTGATTGTGGTTTTTTACGATTTAAGTTCCGGAAACTTTAGCTGTGTGATCCGGCCAGACCCTTGAGTGAGTGTGTGTGCGTGTGTATGTTATATTTGGGGGGGGGTGAGTTCCCCGTCATCATTCTGGATTTGGTTTGTCGTTGTCGTTGGGGCCTGGCCGCTGCTGGGATGGTTGCAGGACCCCAGAAAGGAGAGAGGTGGGGCTCACAAAGGAACCAGGACCCTGCTATCGGATCAGCTTCTTGAGAGGTGGGGAGCTTGCCTCTCATCTGGAGCAGTTTAGGGGTCTGAGCCTGTCTGTGGGCCTTCTGGAGTACCATGGTGGCCTCTGGCTGTTTCATTTTATTATTGTTGTTAGTGCCTTTCCTGTTAGCTTCCCAGGTTCACTTGCTCCGCCAGCCCTCCCCAGTTTCCCGCTTTCCCCGTGCCTTGACTTCGGTGGACCCCTGTCTTCCCACCCAGCAGGCAGTCTTCGGAGAGCCAGACCCCTTAATGTGTTTTGCACGTGGTGACTTGCCAAGCCCATTTCGGAACGGCCTTCAGCATTGTCTTGATTTTCTTATTCAGTCTAAACGGGAGAGGAGGGAGACGGGCCTTTTTGGTGCTGAGAGCTTTGAGGGAGTTGCCTTAAAATTTGCCCTCATTGTTCCGATGGGGCGGGCCCTTCTGATATCTCCTGTCTTTGGCTTTCTTCCCTCATTGCACAGCTTGTCGGCTGGGGGTTTACCCTCAGCCTTTCCAAAGGGTTGGTCTTCTGGTGTGTCCGTTTCTGACGATGCACTTCCTATGTGGGTTCAGCATCCACATGGCTCTTTATATTCCTGCAGCATCGTTCTGCAGCAAGGCACCAATATTTGAGTTACTTCAAGCACAACAAAACGTTTGTGTTTTTAGAATGTCTGGCTAATAGATCTGCCTCTGGGTAAAATAAATAGACATTATTGGCCAGTGGCTGGCTCACTGGGCGAAGTGTTCAGTGGAGATACTGAGTTGCTGCCTCCCTAGCCCAGGCCTTCCCAGAATCTCTCGTTTCTTCTTTGTGGGCAGGAAACTTGAAATAGTTGAAGATGATGTAGTTGTGCCCCATAGGGTCACGGATTCTGTAGCGTGCGCCCTGTGAGTTGGTGTGTGGTTGTTCATTTAGGGAGTCTGTCCCTAGGGAAATCCTGGAGTTAGGTTTATAATGCCCCTTTTCACATTGATGGTCTCTTCCTGGAATTTGTATGGTGATTGAATCCCTTGGGTCATAATAGAACACTAATGCTACTCTGTAGCCAAATTTACCAAAAGGAGATTAAAAAAAAAAAAAAAAACCTATCCTAGACAATTTTCTTCTGGCATATTGCATTTATAATTATTTTGTGTCTGAAAGGCACCTGGGTGGATGTTTGTGTTTCGTATTTCATTAAGGAAACTGTCCAAGGGAAGTTAAGAATTAAATACAGTATCGAAAGGGTTAGTTTTTTAAAAAGTGGAATTCATCCTCTCCACCTCAGGGAGCACAGCAGAGTTTAATTCATTTGGAAAATGATACAAATTTTTAAGGAGGGTGCCTGCGATAACCATCATAAGAGAAAAGCTTTTTCCACCCTAGAAGAGGTTAGAGACCACTGGAGAAAGGGCAAGTGCCCAGTCTTTGTGTGCGGAACGCTCTATAGGAAAGGTGACATTGTGGTTTTCCCAGAGGATGGGGCAAGTTTGGTGGATGTGTAGGTCCTGGGCCAGTGATTTGGTGGCACTGAGAACCAGGCATTTGAAACCAGCCCTTTTGTAACTGGCCTGGCTTATCACAGAGAACTGCCTCGTGTTTCTGAGAGTAAGGAAAGATGCTCCAGAAAGGAGAGAGGCCCCTATAATCTCCGAATATAGTGGCTGGCTCGTCATTGCCACTTTGGGAGCACAGGTGTTTCAGGTGCTGGGTGCCATTGCGTGGGAGGGGAAGGGCCAGGCTTTTGGGTTCCCGTGGCTGCCCCTCTCCTGTTGTGGGGTGCTTTCAATTGAAAGGCAGGGCTCTCCGAGCCTGGCTATTGAGTGAGAAGCGAGCGGTAGGTCAACTTCTCTTTCTGGCTTTTTAATGGGTAGGGTTTCTGCTGCGGCCTGCGTTTCTGCCAGGTTACCCCGTTAACCACTTCCACATGTCCTGAAAGATCAGAGCCCGACGGTTTCCCTTCAGATCACTCGAGATACTGATTTCACCAGCCTTTTCATGCCAAATGCTGCCTGTGTTTTTACAAGAAGCCCCCGGAAGATGTTTATTTTTAAGTGGAGAAACTGGCTTTTTTAGGCTGCCCTTGTTCTAGTTTCAGGCAGTTAAAATGTGTTGCCAAGTGGATACTCTAAGCAAAAGTGGGCACTTGATCGATATGAAATATGGTGCTCTCGGCTTTTGATATTTGTGAAATAAGCCAGGGAGCATCAAGTACAACGTGACTGAAACTGAGTGCACGCACAGCGCTGGCTGTGAACCCAGCTCCGGATGACAGTTTTCTTATTTTAACGGGGGATGGAAATATTAGACAAAGTAAGATTGGCAAATAAAGGAGGTGGGAATTCATCATTTGCACTGAATTAATTTCATGTGTAAAATTGTCATATTTGTGCATACATTTTCAAACAAAGGAGCCACGGGCCAAACTAGATTGCTTTCAACTCTATTACGACAGTATTTCTTACCACGAGAGTAACGTTGTGCTGCACACAGACTTTGGCTTCCCGACAAGGTATCTGGTAAAAGAAGACTTATAAATCCAGTATTACGGTGAGTTTCATTTTTTGTTCTCATCCTGTTAACTCAGGATCTAGTATACGCCTGGCACAAAGCACTCCCTTGGGAAATACTTGCAGTGAATAAGTAAACCTCGTTTTTGATGTCCTTTCCAGTTAATGTTTAAAGTTTTTTAAGGTCGCTGTTCTGGGAATTTGAAATTTGATATTTGATTTTGTTTCCGTTTCGTTCTAATTTAACAATTTAAATTAACCTTTAGGGGCGCCTGGGTGGCTCGGTTGGTTAAGTGTCTGCCTTGAACTCCACGTTGGGCTCCATGTTCAGTGGGGAGTCTGCTTCTCCCTCTCTCTCTGCCCCTTCCCTGTGCTCGTGCTCTCTCGCTCTCTCTCAAATAAATAAAACCTTTAAAAAAAATTAACCTTTAATGCTGGGTAATACTGTAAAAAGATACAGCCTCATTAAAAAGCAAAACTTAGACCGAAAAGCATGAAGAAGAAAGCAGAACTTCTCTAAGAAGCTAGCTTCTGGGAAAATTTTCCTTCTTCCTGGCATCTATTTTCTAGAAGTTTTATTGGTGAGCATCCGTTGGTGGTAACCTCTGTGTTTGTATGCCTTTAAATATCTTTGCTCTGGAACAATAAATGCCCTGGGTGTGCAATTCTGGATTGCTGTTGTATTAATCAGCTGTCTTCTGGTTCCATTGTTGTTGCTGCAATATCAGCTGTCAGGCTGATTGTTTTTTGTGAGTAGTCTGTCTTTTCTCTCTGGCTCCCCTTTTTATTATTTTTTTTAAGTAAGCTCCACACTTGGCGTGGAGCCCAGTGGTGGGGCTTGAACTCAGGACCCTGAGATCAAGACCTGAGCTGAGATCAAGAGTCAGATGCTTAACCGACTGAGCCACCCAGACGCCCCTCTCTCTGGCTGCTTTTAAGGTTCTTTGGAGTTCTGTAGTTTTACTATGTCGAGGTACAATTTCTTTTCTCCTTGACTTTGATTCTCCCATCCTCTCCTCCTCTTGCTCTTCCCTCCTCCTCCCTACTCTCTCCTCTCTACTTGTCCCTCCCATCCTCTTTCTTTTGCCCAGTAGCATTTCAGGGTCTGGGCATGCCACCATGTGTCTACTCCTTCACCTTTGGCCACTCTGGTCCTTTGGTTTGGGCTCTCACGCATGAAACTGTATGAACAGTTGTGAACAAGTCTTCATGTGGAGATCTGTTTTGAATTTTGTCACTGGGTCCTATAATAAGTACATGCTTAACTTTGTAAGAAGCTACAGTCCCAAGTGTTTGTACCATTTTACATTCCCCAGTGACATCTGAGCATTCCAGTTACTGTAATCCCCAGTAACACTGGAAATTGTCAGTCTTTGTCATTTTAGCCATTCTGGTGGATGTGTCCTGGTGACTCATTGGGGTTTAATTGTATATTTCCCTGATGGCTAATGATCGCTTTTCATGTGCTTATTGGCCATTTGTGTATCTTCTTTTGTCTATTAAATCTTTTGTCTTTTCAGTTGTTTTTTTGTGTGATCATTTTACATAGCTTTTGAGTATAAACTGCACATCCTTAATGTCATCTTATTTTATAGTTGTGGAGATTCTTTATATATCCTGGATACAAGTTCTTTGTTAGATCTGTGTATTGTGAATATTTTCATCAGTCTCCTTTTTATTTTTTGATGGTATCTTTTGAAAAAGGAAAAGTTATTAGGAAAACATTGTACATGATCTAATTATTGAACTTATTAAAGGTCAGGGAATCTATTCAACTTTGGAAAAATAACACGTTTTTATGTGTAAGGCTTAGGCTAGTATTCCTCTTTTCAAGAGGTTGGCCTCCATTTACTTTGAGGGTGATGGAGCAGTTTTTTTCTTACTTAACTAAAACTGAGTTGAAGAGACTTAAACGTGAAAGAGAAAATACTGGCTTATTTTGAAAATCTGAGGAAACAAGTGTTTAAGATTATGATCAAATAAATAGGTTTCTTTTTTTTTTTTAAAGGTTTTATTTATTTGACAGAGAGAAAGACAGCCAGAGAGGGAACACAAGCAGGGGGAGTGGGAGAGGGAGAAGCAGGCTTCCTGCGGAGCAGGGAGCCCGATGTGGGGCTCGATCCCAGGACTCTGGGATCATGACCTGAGCCGAAGGCAGACGCTTAACGACTGAGCCACCCAGGCGCCCCAATAAATAGGTTTCTAAAATTCAGAGTTGAGTTGTATTTGTAATTCAGCACACAGAAGGATTACAGGAAAGAAATATTTTTGAAATCAATACAAAAATGGAGCCTTGGGTAAAAGCAAGATGTAACATTTTACATTTTTTTAAATTTTTATTTCTTTCTTAATATTTATTTATTTGAGAGAGAGAGAGAATGTGTGCGTGCACACGTCGGGGGAGGGGCACGGGGCAGGAAGAAGGAGAGAGAATCTCCAGTACACTTACCGCTGAGAGCGGAGCCCCCAGATCATGACCTGAGCTGAAATCAAGAGTTGACACCCCACCGACTGAGCCACCCCAGCGCCGCAAGATGTAACATTTTAAAAAGAGGTCAGAGTGGCATATGTAGGCATATGGAGTTATGAAAGGGCTTTAGTTCCTCTATTTTGGCAGGAATTCTATCTTGTTGTCTGTGTTTTCTCTTTATTTTCTGAACCAGATAACAAGCATTGTTTGGTCAGAAAGTATATTTTCCCAATTTTTGTTTCTCCTGCCCAGAGAAGGTAAATAAATATTGGTTGATCTGAATTACAATGTGTGTGTAATGAACACCCCATGACATTTGAGACTATAGGAGGTAGAGGGTGGTATCAGAGGTGGCAAGAGTTGGGAGCGTAGGTACTGGAAGCACACAGATCTGCCCAACCATGATTGTGATGTTGGGCAAGTTACTGGTGCTCTTTCCCACAAATCTGAAGGGCACCTTTCAGAGTGCATTTATCTTAACATGGTAGAATGTCTGGCCAATAGTTGAATCCATCAAACATTCAGTTGCCTCCAGGAATAGTAAGGGGCTGCCAGTTTGGTATCTCAGCTCGTGGTATCATCAAGGACCCAGGTTCTTTCTGTCTTTTCACCCTGCCATCCCCAGCATGTTGCTTTTCGTATTTGGGCTTGTTGCCTACTGGGTAATTAGGCTGCCGCTGCCTAATTAGCTATTATGACTAATGGCTGTGGCAGCTTCATTCTCTCACACATCTAGTGTTGTCAGGTCAGTAAAGGCACATCATCATCAAGCCAGATCCTTCCCAGAAGTCTCCAACATCTAGGAGGTCTGTGAAGGGGGTTCTGGGAAATGCTGTGCTCTTAAAAAGAGACCCAAGGGAAAAAAAAAAAAAGAGAGACCCAAGGACTAGACTGTGATGCCCGGAGCCACAGCAGCTGTGTTGTGATCAGCCTTGGGATGAAGGCAAGAGGATGATGGAGCTGAAAGATGGAACCAGAGTCCTTGTGGGTGTCACTGAGTCATTGATCTTCCTGCACCTGGAGCTTAGTATTCTAAAGAATAGTAAATTTTATATACTGAATAATACAAACCTGGACTTCGTGTGCTAAATAATAATTTTACTGTTACTGCCATCCAAAGCATCTTGGCTGATGCACTAATTAGAAGACTTTATTCTTTTGCCATTTGCCATTATCTCTGAGAAAACATGTTTCTCCCTATCAATTATGTGGAAAGTGATTTAGTGGTCCTATCAGATCTCTGTGAGAGGTGAACTCTTTAGGTATTTGATATTGTGTGTAAATGTTGCAACTAAATCAGCATGAATTTTACCTTTCTTCTTTTTTTTTTTTTTTTAAAGATTTTATTTATTTATTTGACAGAGAGAGACACAGCGAGAAAGGGAACACAAGCAGGGGGAGTGGGAGAGGGAGAAGCAGGCTTCCCGCAGAGCGGGGAGCCCGATGCGGGGCTCGATCCCAGGATCCTGAGATCATGACCTGAGCCGAAGGCAGACGCTTAACGACTGAGCCACCCAGGTGCCCCTTACCTTTCTTCTTAAGGTGGCTTTGTAGGACATCTGTTTGGAATTGATCATTTGGCAGTTTGGATTACAGGAAATACTTGAACGCGATATTTTATTTCTTTAAGAAAAAATGATGGCGGTACCCTCAATTTTTTGTCTACCTAGAATGGCATTTACCTGCACATTTAATATTGCTTAGGAGATTTTTGAGGACATTATTAATATCATCCTTTATAATCCCATTAGAGCTTTTGGTTCTCTGGCATCAGATCTTATTGGGGGCCAATGTTATTAGTGGAGTTGAGCTACTTGAAAATGTCAGGATTTGGGTAAGCCAGAGGTTTACCAAATTAAAAAATTAGACAGAAATATTTGTAAAGAAAAGTTAAATGATTTCATAATAACCTTAATATTAAGCAAATAAATTGAATGTAAAATAGCCAGGTGAATGAAATGCAGACTGTGGAGCAATAATATTTCTATTTTCATTTAATTGATACAACTTTTAAAAAGAAGTGTGATCATCTCCTCTACCCCCCCTCCCCCATTACCATCACGGGGGCCAATTGACCAGGGTAATTTGCATATTCACTGCTGTTTTATTTTTACTCGTTAGTTTATGTAAGGGCCTTATCAAGTCAACAGATATTTATGAACATCTGTTGAATATACTGGTTACCATTGGTGCCACAAAAATAAGGCTCAGTCCTTGCTTTCGGAGGATAGCATCCAGGGTGGATGGGAAAAGTGTCTAGGTAATTAGAATAAAAGGTGAAGTATGACAGTAACTTCGTAAAAGGTATAGTAATGGTGGAAGTGTTAGGATAGTAAGGCTGTGAATTCTGAGGCGAAGAAGTGGCATTTGAGCTGAGCTTTAGTTAAAGAAGTATGTTTTTGTTTGTTTATTTTAGTGTTCACTTTGTAGTGTGTTATTTTTTTTTTAACATTTATTCATTTTAGAGAGAGGGAGGAAGCATGCATGCAAGTGGGGGGAGGGGCAGAGGCAGAAAGAGAATCTCAAGCAGGCTCCCTGCTCAGTGTAGAGCCTGATGTGGGGCTTGATCTTACCCCTGTGATCATGACTGAGTGGAAATGAAGAGTCAGAGGCTAACCTGATTGAGCCACTTTGTAGTGTGTTACTGTAACAGGATTAGGAAAGTATTCACATATGAGACAGAAAGTCAAAATCCCTTGTAATCCTGCCATTCAAAGATTATGAAAATTAGAAATTGGTTTATTTCCATTTGACTTTTGGCAATATTTGGTATATTTGAAGTTTTTTTTTTGCTTTTTTAAAAATTAAATTTATTTATTTGTCAGCACAAGCGGGGGAGTGGGAGTGGGAGAGGGAAAAGCAGGCTCCCCGCTGAGCAAGAAGCCCAACGTGGGACTCGATCCCAGAATCCTGGGATCATGACCTGAGCCGAAGGCAGACGCTTAACTGACTGAGCCACCCAGGCATCCCTATCTGAAGTATTTTTACTTATATATGCAAACATAGATTTTTCGGAAATTGAGAGCATGATGCATGCACATCCAGAAGCCACTTTTTTCCCCTTTCACGTTGAGGGTTTTCCATATTGAGTTTTCTTTGAAATGAATATGTTTAATGCCTCTGTGATGTTACTGTTCTGTGGTTCTGATGTAACTAACATGGCCCTTTATGGGTCATTTTTTTGTTTGCAGGATTTTGCCACAATGACCACGTGTGCATAAATCCATGGTAGGAGGGTCTCTAGGTCTCTTTTTTGCAAGGGACAGACGCCCCGCTTGAGCCACAGGATGCAGAGTAGGGGTATGTCTTAGTTTTCAGTACCAGCCTGAGAAAGGGCAGAGGTGGATGGGTCTCCAGCATAGAGACCCTGATCCAGAGTCAGCCCCCATGGGGTTTCCCTCCTCGTGTCCTGACTCTGGTTTTTGCCAGGCATCACTTTCACTTTCTGGGTTACCCTCTCCCCTGGCATCTTGAGCAGGACAGACAGTTTGGTGGTGGTGGTGGGGAGGGCAGGAAGTATAGCATCCGTGGTACCTGCCTCAGAATCCGAGAGACCTCCAGTCATCCTGGCAATTCATCACACCTTCGAGCATTTTAAGTTCCCCTGGGAGACGTGCTCAGCCTGCCCCCATGGTGATGAAGTGTGGGATCATGTAGAGAATGTGAACCTCTACCCTCACCTCCCAGGGGAGGACTCTTGCGGGACCACTCTTATGGGGGTGTGTGTCTGGGACAGGGGGCCAGGGAGACATGAGATGGGGCCTGGACAGCATGAGCCTTTCCAGATGGATAGGATTGATAGGCAAAATGAGGGAGGGAAGAACAAAACAAAACCACCTTTCTGGGGGAGGGACCAGCAGGAAAGGGAATGGCAGGAATGTAAAAGCAATTTTCTCTGCCCCACTTCCTCCCAGGGCTGTGCAAAGCTCCGCAAGTTCACTGTCACCTAAATGTTGATATTTGTGCTCCAAGAGCAGCGGCTCTACCCTAAGGATCCCTTACGAGGGGTGCCATAAGTAGTTTGTCACTTGTTATATATTATCCCCCCGAGCATGTTGCTTGTACTCAAATGCACCTTCCGAAGTGGGGAAAAAAAGGGTAGAGCGCGCTCAGGGCATGCATATCGCATAACTGGCCTGTCTCTGAGGTTGAGAAAGGCCCACAGTAGAGTCAGGAGCCCTCCACTAGGCCGGCATGTGCAGTGTGCAGGCTGCTTTATTTTCTTCTAACTTGGGGAGAATTTTTACCTGCCTGCTTTTCCCTGTTGTTGGTCGAAAGCGCTTAACCAGCAGAGGTGCTAGTTCTTCGCAGTCCTAATCAGCCCCCAGCAGAACATTTGTAACACATCCAAGTCGTGCCTATTTTTCCCAGTCCCGATTAAAGCAGTGCCTATTTCTGAGTTCCATTGGCACACCTTTTGGAAGAGTGCATCCAGAAGCACATAGAACGCTCATAGGGAGGGCGGGGGGTGTGTGGCAGGGGTGCCAGAGGGCATAACTGGTTCATACAGATGTGCGAGGAGCTATTCCCTGATGTGTGAATCTTACTCTTTTCACCAGTTAGTTCCTAGAGGTCGGGGGCCGTGTGTCCAACTTCCCTTTTTTTCTTCCAGGCCCTTAAAAAAAGAGCCTGTCTTTGATAGATGAAAGGAAATCTTATCATAGGATCGTGGGCGTCTGGGAAATCACAACTCTTTAAATTCTTAATGTCTTCACAAGTTACAAAGAATAAAACCGATCTTACTTTTAACAGATCTATTGAGCACCTTTCATAAGGTAGGTACTATTCTTGACATTCACACCAGTGAACGAAACAGACCCAAAAAAATCCTTGTCTTCAAGGGGACCGTGTATATATATTTTTGTCCAAATGGAGACGTTTTTGATACCGAAAGGAGGTGTGGACTGCTTGGGGCACCAAGGCAAGAGGTGTCTTATCTGGATGGTCGCCCTCATGCTTGAGAGCAACTCAGAATGGGGGGCTCATTTCCCAGGGGCTGTCAGATGCCTTTGGGACAGTCCGGGATGGATCTCGCTAATCTGTGGCTTAAGGGATGAACTGCACCATATACCCAGCCAGCGAACGTTTATTGAGAGCCTGTAGAGTTTTATCTGTGTTCTAAAAGGTCTTGCTCCCAGGCAAGAATGTTTATAGGGACATAAAGCAGGGGGGGATTCGTCCTCAACTGTAGAGGAAAATAATGAATGGTAATCGGTTGAAAGAAGGTAGACTCCTAAGATACAAATCATGGATTCTGAATAACTGGCTTGTAAAAGTCCTTGCGATCAGCGTTTTTTAAAGAATTGGAAATCAAGAGGGCCCTGGGCCCTGAGGGTGATTTAAGAAAGGATATATATATATCTTCTTAAGGGAAAAAGGAATTGAAATTGCTTCTAAAGGAAAGTGCATAATGCATCTATTTTTTAAAAAATCAAGATTGAGTAAAAACGACCTTTTTCCCCCCATATACAGTTCTGTGAGTTTTACCGTATGAGCCGATGTGTGTGAACAATAATACACTCAGGACATGGAACCCTGTCAGACAGCTCAAAAAATTCCCGCACGTCGCCCCTTTGTACTCACTGTCCTGCTTCTCCAGCCTCTGTTGACATTGGTCTTTGCTCCGTCACTGTTGCTGGGTCTTTTCCAGAGCGACGTATGAATGGAATCATAGAGCATGTAACCTTTTGAGACTTCTCACTCAGTGTAATGTCTTTGAGGGTCTTCTGAGCTATTGGGAGCATCTGTGGTTCTCTCACTTCTGTTGCTGAATCCCAGTCCACTGTATGGGCGTACCAGAGTTTGGGTAGCCATTCACTTGCTGAAGGACATTCGGGTTGTTCCCAGTTGGGGGCAGTTATGAATACAGTGACTATAAATGTACAGCTGCTATCAACTTTCACAGATAGTTGTTTTTTTTTTTTAAGATTTATTTATTTATTTATTTATTTAGAGAGTAAGTGCGAGCAGGGTGGGGGCAGGAGAGGGAAAGAGAGAATCCAAAGCAGACTCTGCTCTGTGGAGCCCAACGCAGGGTTCGATCCTACGACCTTGAGACCATGACCCGAGCTGAAACCAAGAGTTGGATACTCAATGGACTGAGCCACCCAGGTGGAGGTTTCATGCATAGGTTTTGATATGAACATAGTTTTGAATTCTCATGGACAAATACCCAGAAGTGGAGTCCTCATCAGCACTTGATATTGTGAACGTTTTTTATCTTAGCCATTGTAATAGGCGTGTAGTGGTATCTCAGCATAGTTATGTTTATTTAAAAAAAAAATGCTGAAAACACACCTTTAAAAGACATGGCTAAACAGTTTCCTGGACGACACTGCACAGACTTAATGAACTCTCTCAGCTTCCTGTTTTATGAAGGGGTAGACCCAAAAGGACCATTGTGCAAATAAAATCTGAGTCCCAGAATGTAATAGTACCAGCAAGTAGATGTAAGGTGTCAGTCCTGGTGGTGCTTATCTCAGAGAACTGATAGGGTGTATAGCTTTGATTTCAGTAACTATTTTGTTCAATCTCTCATACTGTGCTAATAATTAAGAAACAAAATTACAGAAGCTACTGAAAGGCAGTGTAGATATGGAGAAAAGAATGTAGGCTTCAGGGCATGTATTAATTATCTATTGCTGCATGACAAATTAATCCCAAATAATTAAGTGACTTAAACCAATAGTAAATATTAATTGTTTTGCACAGTTTCTGCAGGTCGGGACCTTGGGAATGGCTGAGTTTCTGTCTGCATGTTTGCAATAAAGATGTCAGTTGGGGCTATACGATCTGCTTCCAAGGACCACCGTAGGCTCTTCTCGGGCAGGATGCTTGAGTGTCCTCGCAAGATGGCGGCTAGCTTCTCTCCGAGTGAGTGACTTAGGAGGAGGCCAAGGTGGATGCTGCCATGACTTTTATGAGCTAGGTTTGGAAGTCATACACTGTCACTTCCACAGTAGTTTTGGTCACCCAGGCCAGCTGTCAGTCAGAGGGCAGGGACTACCCAAAGGTTTGGATGTGTGGAATCCGGCATGGGGCTAAATCCCATGACGCTGAGATCATGACCTGAGCTGAAATCAAAAGTTGGACGCTTGACCGACTGAGCCACCCAGGAGCCCCTCTTTTTTTTTTTTTCTTAACATTTTTTTGTCTAGCTTACTCTCTTATAAGAATACAATATATAACATAACTTAAAAAATATGTGATAATTGACTGTGTTACTGGTAAGGCTTCCAGTCAACAGTAGCTGATTAGTAGTTAAGTTTTTGGGGAGTCAAAAATTATACGTGGATTTTTGCCTATGTGGGGAGTCAGTGCCCCTAACTCCTGCATTGTTCAGCGGTCAACTGTATATAAGAAGGGACTGCCTAGTGATTTATAAAACACTCATGACACGGTAGGTATTATTTGTATTATTAAACTATGAAGCTTTAAATCTTAACCGTGCAGAGCATATCAACAAAGACAAACACGTTAGGTAATAACTTTGTTTTTAGCAAAGGTATTGGTCCCAGCTCCTTTCACTTTTATTTTCGATGTATGTTTATTTAAAAAAAAAAAAGTTGTTTTTTTTTTTTAAATTTTTTAAAGCTTTTATTTTTAAGTAATCCCTACCCCCAACATGGGGCACGAACTCACAACCTTGAGATCAAGAGTCACACGCTCCGCCCACTGAGCCAGGGCACCCCCTGTTTTCTATGGATGTTTAAAATTTTTTTTCCTTTCCTTTTTTTGCCCGTCATTATGAAGTAGCGAACACCAAATTCATCATCTAGTCTTGTTGTCTGTTTTGTTTGTTAGTAATACCCCCAGTGAGAAATATGTGACTAGAGTCGGCATATGTGCTGTAAGGACTCAGAGACCTTTGTGATGAGCTTAGGGCTGCCTGGAGAGCAGGTGTGAAGGATCAGCTCATCACGTCTCTGCCTCTGTATAGTTTTTAGAAAATGCTTACTGGTTGGGGCACCTGGGTGGCTCAGTCAGTTAAGCATCTGCCTTCGGCTCAGGTCCTGATCCCAGGGTCCTGGGATCGAGCCCCGTATCGGGCTCCCTGCTCGTCGGGAAGTCTGCTTCTCCCTCTCCCTCTGCCCCTGCTTGCACTCTGTCTCTCTCTCACTCTATCTCAAATAAATAAATAAAATCTTTAAAAAAAAAAAGAAAATGCTTACTGGTAAATGTAATTTAAAAATACATAAATCAGCACCCTTCGACTTTATTGGAATAGCCTGGAAAGCTTTCCTGTTCAAAGTGATCATGATGTGGGATAATTCTACCTTTGTTGCTGTCACTGAAAATGAAATCTGGTGTCTTGGCTTCCTTTTCTGTCCCCACCTCCTATAATCCCACCCTCCCCCTGAGCTGCCCCTAAAACCAGCCCCAGGAGCCCTCCTGTCTCACAGCCTCCCATCTCCACACCTGCTGATTCCTCAGCTTGTTGGAAGGCAAGGGCTTTCTACTCAGTTCTCGCCTCAGATGTCCACCCCGCCCCTGCCCAGCTCCTTCCAGAAGCCTTTCTAAGGCTTCCGTCTCCTCCTGGGGGCTAACTTGGACTCTCTGTTTCTACAGTGTGTTTTCTCTCTTTGTCACTCATTTTACTTATCACTTTTATTGAACCCTTCTGCATCTCAGGCTGAGCTCTAAGTGCTTTAGGTATACGGACTCATTTAATCCTCCCAACTGCCCTGAGTTTCAATCCCCATTTTCTATAAGGGGAAACTGAGGCACAGAGAGCTTAAATGACTTGCTGAATTGGCAGAGGCCAAGAAGAAGCTTGGGAAGTGTTTCTCCACTTACTGAGTGCGCCTTCTGCTGATTTTTTTTTTAAGATTTATTTATTTATTTATTTGACAGAGAGAGAGAGAGAGAGAGAGAGAGAGAGTGAGTGAGAGCAGGAACACAAGCAGGGGGAGAGAGAGAAGCAGGCTTCCCGTGGAGCAGGGAGCCAGATGCTGGGCTCGATCCCAGGACCCTGGGACCATGACCTGAGCCGAAGGCAGATGCTTAACGACTGAGCCACCCAGGCGCCCCTCTACTGAAATATTTTATACCTCTGCATTCCCAGTGCCTGGCGGAGTGCTGGGAGCTTAGGAGGGGCTCAGTTAATATTTGTTGACGATTAACGGTCTTAAAAAGTAAACTTTGTCACAGATAATTTCTTACATTTCTTTGTAAAATGTCGTCCCTCCTGGCCTTCTGCAGGATGATGAGGTTCTGAGTTTATTTCTTACGCTATTCATTGACCTTCCTGTGTCTGGTCACCTACCTCTTCTTTTGTTTTTTTTTTTTCTTTAAAAATGTTATTTATTTATTAGAGAGAGAGAGAGAGCGCGAGTGTGCGAGCATGAGTGGGGAGAGGGGCAGAGGGAGAAGCAGACCGGGGCTCGATCCCAGGACCCCAGGATCTTAAGCTTAAGGCAGATGCTTAACTGACTGAGCCACCCAGGAGCCCCTCTTCTTTTGCGATTATACGCTTAGTTTGCTACTTAAGAGATGAGCACGTATGTGTAAAGTTCTATGTAAGATCTATGTATTTATGTGTATTGAGAAAAGGGTTTTACCCATGCTTTTCTTTGGATAGGACTAATATGAGGGGTCTTCATTTTTTCTTTTGAATTTTTCTGTGCTTTCTAAATGTCCCATACAGAATTTTTATTGCTTTTATAATTATCCAGTCTTGTTATTTAAAACGGGAAAAGTATGTTTCAGAGACACAAGAAAAGGAAAACCTTCTAAGATAGTTTTCTGCACATTAAGCAGAGTCTGCTCACTTATGTCAACAGTCACGTGAGACATACTTTGGGCATTGCAGATCTTTCCCTGCTGTATTATTATTATTATTATTTTTTTAAAGATTTTATTTATTTATTTGAGAGAGAGAGAATGAGAGAGAGCACATGAGAGGGGGGAGGGTCGGAGGGAGAAGCAGACTCCCTGCTGAGCAGGGAACCCAATGCGGGACTCGATCCAGGGACTCCAGGATCATGACCTGAGCCGAAGGCAGTCGCCCAACCGACTGAGCCACCCAGGCGTCCCCCTGCTGTATTATTGAAACCATCCACTTGAAGATCGTTTTTCTTCTTCCTAGTGTTTCCAAGGCACATAACAAAGGAACACAGGTCCTCGTGACACTTGGGTGAGAGGTGGTCTTTTAGGGGAGATGGTGATTGAAAAGTGGTTCTCTGTTTGTGGTGTGGAAGTTCAAGATTGCCTGGGGCCTGTGGTCCAGCTCATGGGATGCTTTTGTTTTGGAGGTAGAATAATTCATAAGGATGAACTCAGACTTCAGACTTTGAGTGGTGGTAATGATCCCAAGGTCACATCCATAAATCCCAGAGTCAGCTGGGACAGTTGCTTCTCCCAGGCTCGCAGGTAAATCAGCAAGGACCGAAGGGGATCAGAAACTGTCCTGGGGGTTGGATTCCTTTTATTTAAAGATGGCCATGCTTTGCTGTAGGAGGAAAAACTCTTGAGAAACCCAGAGGTGGTTTTGTCCTCTAGCCATACCAGGCTGTTCGGGTATCACCTGCCTGTTTATCCTGAGGAGCCCACGGGTTGGGCACTGTTCCAGGCCTCCGTCCCCGCCCTTTGCCCACTCCTTTCCCCCAGCTAACTGGGTGCTGGCATGGGTCTTCAGTTCTGAAGATGGAACAGCCAAGAAAAGTTTGTCTTTAGGGTGATTGTAGGGAAACCGCAATAACCTGTCAAGCCCGTTTCCTGAAAATTGCTTCAGAGTCTACCACATGAGCTACTAACAGCACCTAGGGAACCCGTTCTGGAATCCGGGTACTTGGTGTGGGGCTGTAGGATTACCAGTTTCCTCTTGGGTCCTGTGCTGGGCCGTGTGCTTGGCACTTTGCACTTATTTTTGCTTGATCATTTATTCAATGAGGAAGGTATTATCCATTCTACAGAAGAGGAAACTAAGACACAGGTTATGGGCTAACGTGCCCAAGGCCACACAGCTAGCTAAGAGGTGAAATCAGATTTTCCTACAGCCCATACTCTTCTTTGTGCCTCAGATTGGGATCATCCCACAGCTACAACTGAGCCCCCCAGAACTGGGGTCAGGGGAGATGGGTTCTGCAAGGTCACAGTCAGGTCCTGTCTTTATTTTAAAAAACTGTGTTTTGGGGTTCATTGTGAAATTTTTAAAATTACTTTCGCTTTTTAAAAAGAGTTCACTAAAAAAAATCACTGAAAATGATTCTCTTCCTGACGGAGCTGTCTTGGCACCCCCTTAAATTTTGCGCCCCAAACCAAGTGCCTCCCTTGCCTCTCCCTAGTCCCAAGGAGACAGCATGATGACAGCCTCATCAGCCAGCAGAGGATTTCCTCCTCCTATTTTCAGCATTGTAATACTAGTTTTTTTTTTTTTTCCTTCAAGGAATTTTGGGGGCTGAATCACAGTCGTAAAGACCTTTCTTGGTTTCACCTTTGAAAATGCGGCTCGGCCTCTGACAGACACAGCTGTTGGGACCATGGGTTTCTTACAAACCCAGGTCTGACGCAAGCCTGTGAGACTCACTGTGGCCCATGTTCTGTAGCTGGGTGCGCATGTTTGGGGCGGGGGGGAGGAGTTCGGTTTTTAAACCGAAGCCACATGACAAAGGAGCCGAGAAATCAGGCTTTCCCTGAAGACTGATGCCAGCCCTCTGGCAGGTGGGTGCTTTTGGCCTGGGCCGGGTGCATCCTGGGGCTGTGGGTGGGCCACACTGCTCCGTCTCCCTGGGGGCGTCTGCAGAAGGGCATGGGTGGCCCAGGTGTCCTCAACAGATCACAAGTCCAGCCTCATGCATTTCACGTGGGAATTGGCTGTGTTTCATGGAGTCTTTTTTTTTTTTTTTAAATAAAGCATTTAAAAATAACCTTGTTTCTTGTGCGTGTGCCTTTTTTAAATTGCAAAAGTAATAGGGTCATGGTAGAAGCTGAAAAGGAAAGAAAAGTAGTCTGGCAAAACACACACCGGTTGCTTTCTTCTTGATTTTTGCTTTATGTTTATTTTTGCCTTAATTAAAAAAAAAAAAACTCTTAACTTTTTAGAGCAGTCTTAGGTTCACAGCAAAATGGAAGAGAAAGGACGGAGGGTTCCTATATATACACCCCTTGTCCCCCAGCCCGCCATTATCAACATCTAGCATTTTCCTTAATGTTTCATTTTCTTCAGATTTATATTATACATACGTTTTTTGAATTTCTCTCCCCTCCTCCCAGTCTTGCTTCAGTAATTCTTAAATTAATGTGATTAAGGTGAAAGGTCTTATGAGGTCATTTCCTGTTGACCTTTCCTCTGAGGAATGCAGCGGAGCTTACAGTGGGGAGGGGGTGGTCCCCAGACGACCTACTCTTGGAATATTTATCATGTGGAGATTTCCCAGAATGTGCTTAGAAGGATTTAGGGCCTATGAAGACTCTGCCCTTCCTGTCTCTTTTATCAGTGGATTTTTTTTTTTTTTCTCAGTGGTGTTTGGGGGGAGGGGGGTCTGGGAGCCACTTTCCATTAGCAATGTTTAGCCTTCCTCATGAGTTAGAAAATAGAACTGTAGCAGGAGTGTTTCCAGAACAGTCTCTAGTGTTAAAGGAAACACGTAACTGAAGGATGCTTCTGGCAATTAATACTTGCGTGGGGCATGCTTTGGGGCTGCACAGTGGTGCGGGGTTTCCAGGAGGGCCGTGTGCAAGAATTGGGGAAGTGTTTGCCTTCTCAGTGATGTGTGCTGGGAAAAAAGCGCTTTTCCCTCGTGAACCTGTAGACGCTGGCTTATTTTGTTCACGTCTGTGTAGCTGCTGCCCGGCCCAGGCCGTGGCCCATTGTCCGTGGTCATCAGACTGCAGGAAGGAACTGAGAGACCCTTTCGGGCTTCTTGGTAAAATTACCTCGAACCTCTCAAACCTGAGCTGACTGACCTCACCCATTGTTTGGCCCGTGTGGTCTGTAAAAGCCTTGAATTTATAATCACAGATTGATGGCAAATCTAAATTTTATTCATCACCCTGGCCCTTGGACACCGTTTATTCTACTCTAGAATACCCGTCTGTTAGCTTCTGGACTTCATTTCAGTCGCTGCCATGCATGGGCCCAGTTGGTCTCTTGTGAAGTTAGAGAATCCTTCACGATGTTCTATGAATGGCTGAGGCCGCCTTTCAAATCCAGAGCTTCGAGAGCTGACAAATGCTCATTTAGGGGAAGAAAAAACTTGGGGACTGTGATATTCTACTCTAGTGGCCTATAAATTGAATCCTTCTGACCACCTCTCTTTAGATGAATTCTGTATCAGTTGCTGGGTTGCTTGGCTCTGAGTAACGCTGTTGGCACCAACACCAGTCTTAACTTTGAGTGAACACTGTATCTACGAGCATTGAAGATTATGGGGAAGGAGAGGGGAAAAAAAAGGATCGGGACATTGGCATATGGGTATTTTGCCTCCATTAATGTTGGTCGATCTGCAGTCTGTCTCGGCCATTGTGAGGATGCTAAACAGGTGGACTCTGTTTACCTGACCCCCACTGGGCCGCGTTTCAGGGCCTCTTGTTTTGAGAATGAAGAAGAGGGCATTTTAATTCAAGACTGAAGGAGCGAGAAAGTCTGGGGGGCTCTTGGTGGGTTTATGCCCAAGTCTCTCAGTTCTTCCTAATGGAATCTCTTGACTCTTGGTTTGGATTTGATGACACAACAGAGGCGTTTCTGCCTCCTGCTGTGAATCCAGTGGTGGCATTATTCATCTTTTAGAGAGCTGAGATTGTTGTTGCCCGTGCAACAGGCTCATGCCCTTGATTGTTTGAAGAGTTCGGTAGGTAGCCTTCTTCGTTGCGGTGGTTCTAGCTTCCTCCTCTGTGGCCTCATGTGTATTTTTGCGTGAGAGGGAAGTTTCTCTCTGATGGTTCAGCAGGTAGGGCTGCCCAAAGCGAGATGATAGGATTTTTGCTTAATCCTCCCATTTACCTTCAAAATACTATGCCCTTTCGTTTGATTTAAAAATTCTTCTTTTGCTTGAGTCTATTTTTGAGTTTGTGATATCTTTAAAAGATTGCAAAATTGTACTGTAATTTGGCAATTGTGACGGTATTAAAGGAAATGAAACGTTTTCTGAGAAACAATGTGTGCGTGTGTGTGTGTGTGTTTGTTTTTTTTTTTTTAAAGATTTTTTATTTATTTATCTGAGAGAGAGAATGGGAGACAGAGAGCATGAGAGGGGGAGGGTCAGAGGGAGAAGCAGACTCCCCGCTGAGCAGGGAGCCCGATGCGGGACTCGATCCCAGGACTCCAGGATCATGACCTGAGCCGAAGGCAGTCGCTTAACCAACTGAGCCACCCAGGCGCCCCTGTGTGTTTGTTTTTTAAGATTTTACTTATTTGAGAGAAAGAGCGAGAAAGAGCACGAGCGGGATAAAGGGCAGAGGGAGAAGCAGGCTCCTCGCTTAGCAGGGAGCCTGATGTGGGGCTCAATCCCAGGACCCTGAGATCATGACCCAAGCCTAAGGCTCTAGATCCTTAACCGATTGAGCCACCCAGACGCCCCACAATTTTAAGGCAAATTGTAACTATTAAATTATGAAGAGGTACCCAGAGCATGCCACTCTGTGCATGGCCCAACATGCTTTGGTTTTAAATCCCAGTAATGCAGAGTTCACAGTGGTCTGAACTCTGTCAGGCTGAAGTTTGCTTTAACAGAAAGCTATGGAAAAAGGTATATTAAGCAAATAGGGAAAATAAAGTTAGATGGGGAAAGTTGATTTCCTTTAAGAGAAGAAACTTTTCCAACACTTGGGAATCATTCATGATTCTTACCATTAAAATAAACCTGTTAGGACCTTTGTGTGATAATCTCCCATCATTTAAGAGCATAACATCAAGAAATATTTTATACATCGACATTTAACTCAAATGGTAGCATATACTATATGCTGTCTTGTATCTTGTTCTTTTCACTTAATATACCCTGAAGATTGTTCCAGATTAGTACATACAGATTGCTCTCATGTTTTTATGGGCACATCGTAGCCATTTTATAGGGATACCCTCAGTTATCTGTAGTGTTTCCCTGTTGATAGACATTTAGATTGTTTCAGAGATTTTGGTCTTACAAACAGTGCTGGAGTGAGGATCCTTGATGTCTGTGAGTATATCTGAAATATAAATTCCTAGAAGTGGAATGTGTGTCAAAAAGATATGTGTTTTCAGTGTACTTAGATATTGCCGTATTGCCCTCCCAAGAGTTTCTACCCATTTATTCATTTTACTAACTCTTATGTACTGTTTACCATGTGCTATGCTAAGAACTGTTATTATTAATAATTCTAACAAATATTAACGTGTTTAATCCTCAGAGTGACTCTTAGAGGTACTATCATGATCACAGTTTTAAAGATGGGGAAAACTGGGGGGCGCCTGGGTGGCTCAGTCGTTAAGTGTCTGCCTTTGGCTCAGGTCATGGTCCCAGGGTCCTGGGATCGAGCCCCGCATCGGGCTCCCTGCTCGGCGGGAAGCCTGCTTCTCCCTCTCCCACTCCCCCTGCTTGTGTTCCTTCTCTTGCTGTGTCTCTCTCTGTCAAATAAATAAATAAAATCTTAAAAAAAAATAAAGATGGGGAAAACTGAGGCCATGGAGATGATGTAACCCGCACAAGGGCCACGTGCAGAGAGGGGTGAGGGAGGATTTGAACCCAGGCAGTCTGGATCCAGAGTCCCCTCTTAATCATGGTGCTTAACTGCCTGTTAGAGTGAGGAACTACAGTGATGTCAAATGCTTACTTTTTTCCTAATCTGACCAGTGAGATGTCAGGCTTTCTTAATTGTCATTTGGCATTTTTCTTATTAATAGTTGAGGTTGGACATATTTTCACATGTAGACAGGCCATTTGGATTTTCTTGGCCATCTCTCCACTACTTGGTCTTCTTGCCTTTGCACATTTTTCTCTTAGGTTGCAAGAATTTTTCTTGTGATTTGCTGGAGTTCTTTTGCATATGGAGAAAATTAGCCCTTTGTCAAATGTATTTCAAATGCTTTGTCCTACTTTGTAGTTTCCTTTTTGGCTCTGTACTTTATCAGTCATTTCCTCTCTGGTGTCTGGGATCTAGGTTATGTTTAGAGAGATCTTTCTCAATCTGAGAGCATTTTTAAAAGTCTCATACTTTCTTCTAGAGCTTTATGGTTTTTTCAAAAAAGTTATGTTGGTTTAAAGAGTAACATAGGATCCAGCTTTAGTTTTTTCTAATAACAGCCAGTGGTAGTGACATGCAGCTGTATAGGAATGAGAACCAGTGTCCCAGTAGATTAGCATTTGAGGGGTCATGCTATTGTAATAGATTCTGCTGTGACTGTTGACAGCTGAGCCTTGCTGTTAGCCATCTGGCTCACGTTTATAACATGGCTTTTTCCCCCCCTTTGTGCCCAATTTTGCTTTCCCTGGAGTTAATAATTACTTAGCGTTTCCTTTGCTTCACCTCTTACCTAAGTTCCTTTATGAGTATTCAAGTTCATCAGATGTTCAGATAGTCTATGTTTCATCCTCATGAAATTTGTCTGGAAGTCTTATGAGCTGCTGTGGTCTGGGCTAGGTGGTTTTCTGGCTTGGTCAGCACCCTTTCGTGTCTCCCATGGTTACCCCAGACCCCCTTCTGTCTCTAGCACTCGATGTAGGATCTCTGGCCTAGTCAGCATCAGGATCTCTCCTGGGAGTACCCCTTGCTTCTCTTCTTGAAATCGTTTTCTTGGAGCCTATCTCATTCTCTTTCCATGTTTTCTCTGTCATTTTGGTGGAGCCCCTCCTTCAGTGTGTGGGGAGACCTGTGGGCTGGGAGAAGCTCTGAAAACAGGATGATGGGGTGCAAGGCTGTTTAAGAAGTAGTTAAAGCTTCCAGGTCTTCCTCTGTAGTTCCTACTGGGACAGTGACTTAGCTCTCTGAACCCCTACCTCACCCATGTTTCAACTTCCCTCCCCCTCTCAATGTGGCTGTAGTACTGTGCTTGGTTAACTCAGTACTTGGTTTATACAATTTTATCACTGTGTAAAGTGTTCACTGCCAAGCCAGATTCTTTCTTTTGACTGCTTCCTTCAAAAACTTTGTTTTTCCTGGAGATAATTCACTTCTTAAAAACTTGCTTGATTGTCTATATACCTGCTGCTAATTTCTTTCTTCCAAATAATTTCAACAGACCCGTCAGTTTTCTTTCAACTAAATTGTACCAAACTTTGAACACATCTTATAACCATTCAGCTTCCCCATCTTTCTCCCCAACGTGTACCACTGTAACACCCCCATCGTCTGACTCCTGTCTGAATGGGTTGTACTTTAGACCCTGTACGCAACCATCATTCAGAGAGGTTTTCCTTCATTGTTTTCCTTTCCTGGACCCACTCTTTCCTGGACTCTATATCCTTTAGTTTCATAGTTTACTGCATTGTTTTGATAGAATACATAGTCTAGTAGCTTTCTCAGAAAGGTGCAAAGGAGCTAAATTTCTTTGGAATTTTTGCATGGAAAAATGCCTGTAATGTATGGTTAGATTTGCTTGATAATTTTACTATACATGGAATTAAAAATTGAAAGTGTGATCCTTGAAATTTTGAAGACATCGTTCCCTTGTCATCTAGTATCCTTTGTATGTGATTTATTTTCTTTCTCTCTGAAACATTTTAGAATCTTCACCTGATTTCTCCTATTTAGAAGTTTTACAGTATTTAGCATATATCTCAGTGGGTCCTTTTAAAATTACTTTTGCTGGGCATTTGCTTTTCTTTTTAATTTGGAGACATTTGTCTATCAGTCTGGAACATTTCTTGAATTAAAAAAACAGTTTCTTTTAATTCTCTCTTTCTGTAACTTCTATTATTTGAGGATTAGGCCTTATGATTTCCCTACCTATCTTTTTAAATTTCTGTTTGTTTTTATGCTCTACTTTCTATGGAATTTCTTTAGATTAACCTTTCAACTAACTATAGAAACAAAAATTTCAGTTATCCATATTATTAATTCTCAAGAGCTGTTGGCCTGTTTTTATAGCATCTCTCCCTATATTTTGAGACACAGTGTTCTCTCTGGGGATCTTAATTCTAGATTTAAAAACATTTTCCTCTGCTCCCTGTAATGTCTGCATTTTTCAGAAGGCTTTTCTCTTCCTCTGCATTTTGGTCCAGACTTTCATTTTGTAAGCTTTCCTTAAATGTTTGCTGATCCTTGGCTGTTTATTGAGAGCAAGTATTAAGAGAGTAAGATACAGAAAATCAGATCTGAACCTCTGTGCATGTGCACATGGTTTGTCCATTGTTGATTTTTCTTTAAAGTGATGAAGCAGCAACTGGTCCTTTTGTTGGAAGAAACCCTCAAATGTTAGTATGTGTGTTCGTTCAGATTCTCCAGAGAATGATTTCTCAAGCCTTGCCTGGAATAAGCCTGGGGATAAGCTAAGAGTATTCTGGAAGCAGGATGGAGGAAGGGGACAGTAGGTCCCGTGGGGGTAGTAAGTAGACTTTTCCTTAATTCCCACCATTTCTTGCTACGTTTTCAGCACAGAATCACATCTCTCTTTTTCATTGTACCTGGTGCTATGTTGAGTTTCTAATCTCTCCCGTTCGATTTCATTGGACAATAAGCCTCTTAACTGGTAGTTGGGGCAGATAGGGGAGGGCACCTGGGGCCCCGAGGTCCATCCTTTTTGTATCAGACCTGCACCCTCTGTTCTACCCTGCCCCTCACCCCCCCTTCAGCGGGGCCTCCCAGGGGCTTTGGCAGGGAACTGGCCTATTTGTTGGAACCCCTGGGAATCACTTAGGGCACCATCATCAGTTACTTCTCGCTGCTTTCCATTCATTGTCCAAGGGTCAGCTGAATGCCTTGTCTGCTCTTGTCTTTGCTGAGTATTGTTTTGTCCTTTTGAAGAGGTGTGTTTGCTGTCCTTTTGGTGGATCTTTGGAGGCAGAAGTGATACAGGCATGTGGTTTATCTGTCACGTTTATTTTGCCAAGAAGCAAAAATTTGCTGTAGAAGCAGTGATCATACCAGATCTAAATTGTTCAAAAAAAGAATTAGGTAACCTTTTCATTTTCTAGGGATGCAGATTTAGTCCAGTGTGCGTGGGTCAGTCAAAGAGAACTTATAGGATTTGTTATATGATGGGTTTGCCATGCAAACATGGCAGGTGCCCTACACTCACTCAGTTTTCTTGTCTCTTTCTCACTTGCACACAGAAAATCAAGCTCTGTCTGTCTGAGAGGTTTGTTTCTGTTTTTTGCTTTTTTGGATTGTTTTGTTTTGTTTTGTTTTTAGATCTCTTGACCACAGATGTTTTCACTGGCTCTGTGGGGGGTTGGCTGGCCTCCATCGGTCTAGCACTTCTCTTCTGGATGGAACAAAGAGAAGATGTCCCTGACAACTCAGGGCCGTGGAAATCCTGCTGTGCTTTCTCTGCTTTGTGCCTGTTCTGTTGGGTGGGGTGGGAAAAAGGACGAGAATTTCACTTCTGATGAGCCACGAATGAGACATTTCTGAGCAGGAATCCAGGAAATGCCGGGCTATTGATTTAATTTTGGCTTCTTAGGGAGGTCTTGGTGGCCTTGGGGATGAAGCGATGGGAAGGAGGGAGACACTGGCGGAATAAACAAGATTCTGAAAATAGGGTGTCATGGGGGTTGGCACCGGGGATGGGACTCGGCTCAGACGGGCTACTTTACTAGTGCCACCAAGCAGTTATGTGACCCCCTAGGAATTTCCCCATGACCTCACCTTCCCAGGGGTTGTAGCCAAAAGAACGAGAAGCACAGGGCTGCCTCTAGCAAAGTTCCCCTACGATACACACCCACAAATCTAACAGCTCCTCAAAGTTCAGCATGAAGGAGCAGAGAGAAATCACCTGTGAGCCCATAACCTGCCCATGTTCTGGGTTGTCTTTAGACCTTGGGCAAGTGTGATAGTTTCCATGCTTTGTGTGTGTGTGTTTGTGTGTGTGTTTGTGTGTGTGGAAATGGAGAAGCCGGAGGGAGAAGGAAGTGAGCTCACAACTAGCTTTTCAACACAGTGCTGACTTTTGTATTTCTTTGTACAGTATTTTGCCAGGCCTTTGACATCCGTTTAAAGAAAAAAAATTCTTTCTCCTTGAACATCTGTGCAAAATCAGATAGGGCACGGGGTTCAGAGCCCAGTGAAAGTATGGGATAATTTGGCACATTTCTGAAAGCTGGAGTGAGAGACAACAGATCCACTCTATTGTAGTGTACAGGCGTCAACCCAGTAGCCAAGGCAGGCCGACAAATTGTGCCAAAAAGATGCATTCATAGTGCTACATAATCACATTTTGAAAAATGTGCAGTAGATAAGCGGGGAAATAGGCATTCTGGCTGCTTCATAAATAAACGTAGTTAAGGATGGCTGTCACTCACGTTTGTATCTCTGGTGTTGGGCATGCACATCAAAAAAACCAAACCCAATTCGCTAAACCAGCTTGGCGTACATACAGCCCCTTCCAAATTCAGCATCGGTTCATCGCATTCTAGCCCGTGCATCACTGTGAGCCAGGAAATCGCGTTTAATTAGGTCATTTGTTCTTGAGTGTTCTGTCCTTGCAAAGAAGGAGAGGAATTTTTTTTTTTTTAAAGATTTTATTTATTTATTTGACAAAGAGAGACACAGCGAGAGAGGGAACACAAGCAGGAGGAGTGGGAGAGGGAGAAGCAGGCTTCCCGCTGAGCAGGGAGCCCGATGCGGGGCTCGATCCCAGGACCCTGAGATCATGACCTGAGCCGAAGGCAGACGCTGAACGGCTGAGCCACCCAGGCGCCCCGAAGGAGAGGAATTTTTATGGGCAGTTGGCATACGTAAAAAATCAACGGTTCCACGGTTTGCTTAAATTTCAGGTGATACTTGGGAAAATTCCTTAAGAAGGAATTTTGTAGATTTCAGGATCTCAGTCAGCCTGGGTACAGTTTCTTCAGGTTTTGATTTTCATTTACTCTCGTTTTTTTGCCTCTCGACCTGGAGTCTTTGGAATCCTAAGGGGTTGTGTCTGTGGAATGCAGGCCTGTGAGGTGTTTTTAGGATTTCAGAAAGCCAACCAGCAGAATCCTGCAGTCATGGAGGCCCGGAGTGGGAGGTGGGCCATCTCATTAAGTCCTTGCACATTAACAGAAGCATCGGCGTTGTTTGGCTTGGCCGCGTCTTTCTCCCCGGGGCGTGGTGCCATGCAGTCACCCGCTGATCACAAGGACTTACTGACCATTCCTTACATGTGCCTTTCGTGCACGACAAGGAAGTCGTTGCGGCCTGGGGCATGCGTTTTCTTTCTTTCTCCATCAAGGGATGTGGTAAGGTGGGAGACTAGGGACAGGGACCCTGATCCAGAGAGAAGTGACCATGGTCTGAGCTGAAGGCCAGCTGTCCCCACACTGCTCTGTTCACTCCCCCCAAGTGTGCCCAGTAAGATGGTGCTGATGGGGGAGTGCTCTCATCCCATCCCAGTTTGCAGCTCTATTAGCAAACACCAGGGACCCGCCGCAGCTGTGGTCTCAGAGACAGAAGGGTCTCCACTGCTGGGGTATGGGAGCGTTCCACTGGAGTCCTGGCTGCTTGCTTGCTTTCCAGCTCCAGACTACAGAATGTTTGTGTCAGGTATTAGAAATACACAGACCGGAAGGAAATTGACCAAAACGTTAAGGACTTTTGTTTGCCGGCCCTCCGCTGATAGGCCAGATTACCAAATTTTGCAACACGGTGCAGTGATTGTCTTTCTGCTTTAACTTGGCAAATGATCAGTAATGAGATCTATCCTGTTGTTTGAAAGTGGGAGGGGACTATATGAATTTTTGGTGTGTATCGGAATGTTCTCAAAGGTTGCTGACTCAGAGCACCTGATGAGGTTCACGGGGTGTGAGTCCGGCACACCTGAGGATCCTCAAACACATGGGAGGTGCTGTGGCCGAAACTCTACTGAGAGCTACAAGGAAAACCCTGGAGCAGAAGCTTAGGCTTTCTGCTTATCGCTGCCCGAAAGTTTCATATTTCTTCTTTTGTGCAGGTTCCAGATGTTTTTGGAAGGCTTGAAAGTGAATAAAATAGCTCTTTGACAAAACTGACAGAAACTGAGAGGTTCGGGAAGGGGGGTGGGCCCAGTGAGTCATTGTACGGAAGCATTGTGTTGTTAGCTTTGGCAAAGACAGTTCTTAGAGAAAGCTCTGTGAAGTGACTCACTTTTCTGGGGCACGTGAGCTCTCTGCCTTGTCTCCTATTCGATTGCCATTCCCTGCCCTTGAATAGTAGTAACCAACACTTTCAGAGCACATGCTAGGTGTCAGGCATGGTTCTAAGCACTTTACATATATCACATTCTCAACATAACACTGAGAGATGGACACTGTTACATTTGAGGAAACTGAGGCACAGAGAGGTCAAGCAACATGCCCAAAGTCACACAGCTGTAATCAGTAGAGGCATGATTTGAACCCAGGTTTTGCCCTCAACCACATCCCTGCCTCTGACTGGGCTAGTGGGGATGGGTGGGTGTGGTTCATGGTTAAATTCAGGTTGAGGGTTTTGCTGAAGCGCTCTCTATAGCAGGTGTTGGGCAGCTTGATTTAATTAATTTTTTGCTGACCAGCCAGTCTTTATTGAGGCACCTGTCGGCCATTCAAAACCAGGAGGTGTAACGTGGTTCTATTTTCAAGGAATTCAGGGCCAGAGTTGGGATGTGAGATAATGTTGCTATGAAAATTTACATAAGACATAGTTGTTTTGTTTTTTAAAGATCTTTTTATTTGAGAGAGAGCATGAGTGGGGGGGTAGAGAGAACCTCGAGCAGACTCCCTGCTGAGCCGCGGGGGGGGGGGGTCCCTGATGCGGGGCTTGATCTCACAACGCTGAGACCATGACCTGAGTCACAATCAAGAGTCGGATGCTTAACTGACTGAGCCACCCAGGCGCCCCTAAGACATAGTTCTTTAGAAGGAACTCTATGAAGGGATGTTTGTATCTGTCTTGGGAGAAAAATAAGTTGCTGTTTTAAGTGAGAGATGGAAATACACCCAGAAGTGGGGTTGCTGGAGCTCCAGTACCTCTTTAATCTTCAACTGGTTTCTCCTGGTCTGAGAACAAGATTTAAGTCTTTCCTATCTTAAAAAACAAAAGTGAGCTAAAAAAATTTCCTTCCCAAACCATTCCTCCTGTTGACATGTTCCCGCCCTCTCAGATGGATTCCTTGAAAGAACCATCTTCGAATGAGAGAGCTTAACTCTCTCACCTAATGCTCATTTCCAACACGTTCCTATAAGGCTTCCAGTGGAGTCATTCCACTGCGGTAGTGCTTATTCTAAAACACGTACACTTCTTAAAGATTTAAAAGTAATGCATGCTTACTGCAGAAATGAAAACATGTATGCAAAAAAAACCCTGTAACCTGTAAGAAATCATTGTAATTTGTAAGAAATTAGCATTGATGTTAGGCCACCTCTCTTCCCCTTAGCTGCAAATTTTTATCAATTATGAGTTTTATAATGCAAAGGATTGTAGCATTTATATTCTGGTCTAATACCACAATTTCTCATAACTCCTAGTCAGTGCTTATCACCACTTTTCTTACTGTGGCCATTCCTGAGGTTTTTTATTTTGATTCATTCTTGGTTGGCAGGATCTCACTGTTGGATTGTTTTATTTAAAGCAGTCCTTGTGGAGACTGCATTCCCTGAGTTCTTCACTGCTTCAAGAGTGGCTGTTTCTTGCCCTTATATTTGAAGGATAATTTGGCTGAGTATCAAGTTCTTGGGTCACACTTTTTTGCCCTCAGAATTCCAGACGTTGTTGTCCATTTTCAGCATTGGGTATTTCTGGAGGAGAAAGCTAAGGCCAGGTTAATGTTTCTTCGCTCTTACACAGGACTGGTTTTTCTCAACAGATGTGCCTGTATGCTCTTTCATTCTTTCTAGAGTTTAGAGATTTATTTACTAGCCTGTCTGGGCATTGGTTGTTTTAGGTCTCTTTCCTGGGATTTTCTGTACCACAGTATCTGTAGATTCAGGTCTGTTTTTGCATCAGAAAGTTTTCTTCTATTAGATCTGTTAATATTTCTGCACATATGTTGAATAGTCTTCACTTTTCAAGAACTATATTTGGGGGCGCCTGGGTGGCTCAGATGGTTAAGCGTCTGCCTTCGGCTCAGGTCATGATCCCAGGGTCCTGGGATCGAGCCCCGCATCGGGCTCCCTGCTCCTTGGGAGCCTGCTTCTCCCTCTGCCTCTCTCTCTCTCTCTCTCTCTCTGTCTCTAATGAATAAATAAATAAAATCTTTAAAAAAAAAAAAGAACTATATTTGTTATGTCCTGTTCAAATCTAGCATCTAAATCTAGCATCTGTTCTTATAACCATTTATATATCTTTGTTTCTTTCCATTTAATATTGAGTAATTTCCTCAAGTTTGTTCCCTGTGTCTCTTTGTGTTTTCTGAAGCTTGCTCTGTTTTATTGTTGCTGTTCTAGCCTGTAATTTTTTTTTTTTCCTGATCCACATCTTCTGTTCTATCAGTCCATTGAAAACCATTAGATTAATGGTAGTCATTTCTTGGAAACTTCCTATCTAGTCTCTGAGTGCCCTTTTTTAGAGAGACCATTTTATTGTTAATATTTTTCAAATGATGGAGAGCTGGTTTTCTGAACTCTGAATCTGTTACCTTTGTTGATTTTCATGGCTACACCACGGGTGTTCAACCTGTGCATTCAGAAGGGGCCTCGCACTTGGACTAATGCTCTGCTGCGACTGTCTTGAAATTCTTAATTTTTGAACAAGGGGCCCTGCATTTTCATACCGTAGCCCCTCCTGTTGATTATTTTTACAATGCATATTATTATCTGCCTTCTGCCTGGGTTCTTACTCCATGATTACTCATATTTGAATGAGGCTGAGCTGTTTGCTAAAAACACTAATGTGTAGGGTATGTTGAAGGTCGGAAGGCTGGGGTGGGAGTATTGCAAAACATCCGCTCTTATTTGTTGCGTCCACTGTTTTTTTTGTACCATTTCTGTTACTTCTTCTACCCTGAGAGTAATCTTCCTTCGGTTTTAACAAGTATTTTAATGTGTCATTTTAAAGCGGCATGCTGTAATAGGGGTGTGCAGAAGGTATGTTAATTAGAACATTGTTTATACTATTAGAATCTAAAAGCAGTTTATAAAACAGTGTGTGTAGTGTGATCCCATTTTTTGCTTTTTTAAAAAGCTGTGCATTAAAATATATTTAAGGGAAATATACCAACATGTTGTTTCCCAGATTTCTCAAATCCATTCTACTCTTGCCTGTGGTGATTGCGGGCAGTGGGAGCTGCATCCTTTGGCGTTTCTCAGTAATAGTCTCAAGAATTCGTGAAAAACTCTTTTCTAGAGGGTGGTTTCAGTTACCCTACTTACTCTGTTTCTGCCTATTGAAGTAAAATTCATTCTTATGTTTTTGGCTGATGCTAATAGTTGGTCATCTTTAAGCCGATGACTATTTTTTAAGGTCCGTAATTTTAGTGATGAGTACTTTGAATGGGGAAGAACCGGTTTAATAAACACTTCTCTTGAAAAACAAAAACCAAACAACCCTCTAGTTCCTAGTGCTCACTGATTCCCATGGTGTAAATATTCCCACCACGGCCAATTTCAGGCTACCCACGTGGCATCATTGAACACAGAATTAGAAGGGGGTATGATGTGGCACGCTGTTCTGTAATATCGTCACTATACGGATACAGTGGGCAAAAATCACCTTGTGTAGAGATAACAGTAAAAATGTAGGAACATAATTAGGAAGTGATGACATTTGAGTATTTATTACCTTCTTTTTAATATAATTTAAGTGTAACTTTTTTTTTTTTTTAAGATTTTATTTATTTACTTGACAGAGAGAGAGAGAACACAAGCAGGGGGAGCGGGAGAGGGAGAAGCAGACCCCCCACCCTGCTGAGCAGAGAGCCCAATGCGGGACTTGATCCCAGGATCCTGGGATCATGACCTGAGCTGAAGACAGACACTTAACCGACTGAGCCACCCAGGCATCCCAGTGTAACTTTATTTTTTAATAATGCCTTTTTAACAAGTGGCTGGTAAAAATTCCCCAAAATTTAACAGTGGCTCTCAGGAGCTGATTCAGACTGGCTCCAGATTACTACTGGAAAGAACTCTTGACAGGACGAGTAACGTAAGTAAAGGGGCACTTGGCTGGCTCAGTCAGTAGGGATGCGACTCTTGATCTGGGGTTTGTGAGTTTGAGCCCCACAATGGGTGTAGAGATTACTTAAAAATAAAATCTTAAAAAAAACCCCAAAAAGTAAAGCATTCAGGCATTGGGGTTAATCTGGTTCTTCAGGTGCTGTTTTGATCTAGAATTTTATTCTGGGGTGGCTTGCTTTTCTGCATAAGGTTGCATATGATCAGAATACCAGTAGACGATGGGAAATAATCGAGTACTGTGCTCCTTATTATAGAATTTCTTGGCATTTGGAATAGGATGGTACCTTTCTTGGTGGACACCATTCTTGGCATATCATCCTTTAGGAGACTTTTAATACATCCCAGATGGTTTTGATTCTCTAACATTTAATCATTCATCTTTTTTTGTTGTGTTGGTAAACCATACATAACATAAACTTTACCATTTTAACCATTTTTGAGTTTACCTTTCGATGGCATTAAGTACACTCGCATTGTTGTACAACCATCTCCGCCATGCATTTCCAGAACTTTTTCATCTTCAGATGAAATAATGTATCCATCAGCAGTAATTCCCCCCTTAGCCCAGCGTCTGGCAACTTCCGTTCTGCTTGCTGCCTCTGTGAATTTACCTCTTCTAGCTACTTCATACAAGAGGAATCATACAATGTTGGTCCGTTTGTGTCTGGCTTATTTCACTTAGCATCATATCTTCAAGGTTCATCCATGTTGTATGTGTCAGAATTTCCTTTTTCCTTTTTTAAAGGCTGAATTATATATATATATATATATATATATATATATATATATATTTACTATTTTGGAGAGAGAGAGCATGTGCGAGTGGGAGGTGGGGAGGGGGAGGAGGGAGAGAGAGAATCGTAAGCAGGTTCCATGCCCAGCACAGAGCCTGACACAGGGCTTGATCTCATGACCCTGAGATCCTGACCTAAGCCAAAACCATAAGTCGGACGCCCAACTGACTGAGCCACTCAGGTGCCCCAAGGCTGAATAATACTGCATTGCACGTATATGCCACATTTTGTTTGTCCCCTCATCTGTTGGTAGACACTTGGGCTGCCTCTACCTTTTGGCTATCATGAATAATGCTGCTATGTACCTCGGTGTACAACTCTCCGGTCAAAGCTCTGCTTTCACTTTTCTTTGGGATATATACCCAGAAGTGGAATTGCTGGATTATATGGTAATTCTATGTGTAATTTTTTGAGGTATCGCCGTATTATTTTATACTGCTCACTCATCATTTTTTGACCTGGAAATCAATATAACTTTCCCCAATGATTGCATTCTTGTTGATTGTATTCCTTCCTGTGCAGATAATAAGTCTTTCTATGAGTTTATCTTTTGTGAATGGCATTCTTTTAACACATCATATATTTGAATGTCTAAAGTGTGATGTGATAGCCCAATTAAATGTAAAGATAGTATCATAACATAAAGCATAATATGATGAGTGCCAGAAGACAAATACAGTATGTTCTGAGTGCTCAAATAGAGAGGAACAGGAAAAATTTTGTGGAGGATGTGGCATTTTAGATAATTTTTGGTAAAGGAATAAAATGTTGCCAGGTGGAGATTCGGAGAAGGATAATCCAGGCAGAGGTAAGGAAAGCGGGCTACGCGTCTTGGGTAGAGAAAGAGAGAAATGTATGGAGAGGTAAGTTTGGGTCACCTTAAGGGATCTGGGATGTTAGGCTAAATTGGAGAGCTGCAAAAGGCTTTTCAGTAGGAATTCAGTAACAGAATTGTAGTTGAGTTGAAAACATTTTAATCTGGGCAGTCAGATGGATTACCATTTGGAGCTGGAGATTGTATTTGCAAAAGCCATTTGGCTGTTGAAATAATCTAGCTGAGAGGTCTTACAGGGAAATGGAAAGTTAGTTCTCTTATTCCCATTTTCCTCTTGGTGATGTAATGTCCATGACCAGAGTTTTGTTCAATTTTGTCTGTCACCTTTTTACTTTTATTTACATCATTCGATTGAATATGACATATATATATTGACCATTCTTCAGGGAGTCCGTCAAATCATTAAGACAATGAATTGTGACCCGAGAAAAGTTAAATAAAATCCTGAGGGGGGAAAAGTGTTCAATGTGGTATTTCAAGCTGTGAAGACAAATACTCTCCAAGCTCTAAAGTTCCTCCCAATGGGTGCAGTGTTTTTTTCTACTGAACACGAGTTGGCAGTGTTACCAACTTGAACTTGGCCGTTGGTCATCCTTTGGAGTGTGGACTCTTCTGGTGAGGCTGACCTTTCATGGTTTAGCAGCACCCAGGAGGGGTCCGGAGCAGTTCCTGTAAGAACAAAGTGTCATAAATGACAGTTGAATGAATGAAGTTTTCAAATAGAAAGGCAAGAGGAAGGTACTTAAAGGTTTACGGTAATGCCCTGGTGCCTTGACCACTTCCTGGACTGCACAAGGTTACTTGAGGGCCCGATGTGGGCCTCCCTGTACCATGAGGACGGTGAGGGCTGAGCTGGCCACAGCTAATGCCCTTTGAAGGCCCTTCTTTCCTAGAGATGAGTTCCTGAGTAGTCCTCCTTCAGAGTGGTTTGTGGTGTTTCAAGGTGTGTTTGGGGAAAAGTGTTGGCCTCTCGCACCAGGTGGTTTCTGAGGTCGAAACTCCAGGTTGGCTGTAAAGTGATAGGGCCCCTGGATGTTTGCAAGCACTGCGAGTGTAGACCACCACCGGCTTCCCGGCATTCCTTCCCCAGGGCGGGAGAGAGCACTTCTGCCTGTTACGGGATACATGGCCCCTTAGCATTCTGTTCCCAGGGAGTGACCAGGCTGGGTGGCCTTCCAGTGCTGGCTGATGGAGGTGTGCTCTTCAGCTGGGAGTAAGATTTAGGTCATAGTGTGGCCAGGTGCATGAACTCATGCCATCTGAAGGGCTTGAAGTAGGAAGGCAGGCTTCTTAAGGTTGTGAGTGTCAGAAAATAAGTATTTTTTTTTTTTTGATCATGTGAGAATAAGAGATCCCATTAAGTTAAGAAACCTGTTATTATAGAGAGCAGTATAGAAAAGGGTTGGAATAAATGATAAATTCACCAGATTATGGAAATCATAGGAATAGAAATTTCCTAAGCAACCAAATGTAATATTAAAATAAAATATGTATTCAGTACAGACAATATTTACTTATTTTTGCCATGCATATTACAAAGACTTCTCAAGTAAGGCGTAGTTGAATTTTTAATTTAAAAACTAGTTTCGGGGGGGCGCTTGGGTGGCTCAGTTGGTTAAGTGTCGGACTCTTGGTTTTGGCTCAGGTCATGATCTCATGGGTTGTGAGATCGAGCCCTGTGATATAATAAATATATTTCAAATTTTTATTTTCAGTTTGAATTTTATTCACAGCCAAGGTTGGTGATTTCTGTTAACAGAAACCTTTTGAGTGATGGTTGTTTAAAAGCTCATTTTTTCTTTCTCATTGAAGTTCTTTGTCTCCATGTTATACAATATTTTCTTTACTAGAAGTGTCTGTATTTAGTGATTGAGATTTGCCCCTGTCTTCTGTCTTTTGCCTGTTACCACTGTGTCATTCCCTTTTGTCCCTGTCTCTTTGGTTTTCTTGACCCTGACTGTAATAGCCTTTATATTAGCTTTTCTCTTTTTGAGCTGATCTGTTGAAGAATTGTTACTTTAGCAACGCCCAGGTGTGTGCAGTGGGGCAACTGAAGCAATCTCCACTCTTTTGTTATTTTCTTTAAAAATTTATTTTATTATTTATTATTTTATTATTTTATTTTTTTTATTTTTTAAAATGTTTTATTTATTTATTTATGAGAGTCAGAGAGAGAGAGAGAGAGAGGCAGAGGCAGAGGGAGAAGCAGGCTCCCTGCCTAGCAGGGAGCCCGATGCGGGACTTGATCCCAGGACCCTGGGATCATGACCTGAGCCGAAGGCAGACGCTTAACCATCTGAGCCACCCAGGCGCCCCTATTATTTTTTATTTTAAGTAGGCTCCATGCCCACTCTGGGGCTCGATCTCATAACCCTGAGATCAAGAGTCTCACACTCTACCAACTCAGCCAGCCAGGCACCCCTCTTTTATTCTTTTTTTTTTTTTTTAAAGATTTTATTTATTTATTTGATAGAGAGATAGAGAAAGAGCACAAGTAGGCAGAGTGGCAGGCAGAGGGAGAGGGAGAAGCAGGCTCTCTGCTGAGCAGGGAGCTGCACGTGGGGCTCGATCCCAGGACCCCAGGATCATGACCCGAGCAGAAGGCAGCCGCTTAACCGACTGAGCCACCCAGGCGCCCCTTTTATTATTTTCTTTTAAAAATATTTCACAATGGTCTCCTTCCTGTGAGGATATTTTGCATTGGTATATGGACAATTACTGTGCAAAACTTTTAAAATGGATGCTCTTCCTTTGTTTGTACCTCTGTATCATCTTAAGGAGTGGTGAAACTTTGGAAAATGTCCTTTCTCTTAGGCTCTTCTTTCTAGGGATACTTTCATTATAAATCAGCGCTTGAAAAAGATCCTACCTTGAAGTCTTTACCTCCGTATATGTTTATTTTGTACCTTTTTCTCCCTCCCAAACTTATTACTAGCAAAATGAAGGTTGACTGATAGGAGATTTGCAGGGTCCACTTCCTTCCCAGCCAGGTAATTGATAGATGACATTTCCAGTAGTTCTGTAAACTACAGTGTCCTAGCTCAGGCTGCTGGAACACAACATACAGTAGACTTGAGTGGCTTAACAACACAAATATATTTTTCGCAGTTCGGGAAGCTGACAAGTCCAAGATCAAGGTGCTGGCTAATTTGATTCCTAGTGAGACCTCTCTTCCTGGCTTGAAGATGACCTCCTCCTCACTGTCCTCACATGCTCTTTCCTCGGTAGATGTGTGTGTGGAGAGGGGAGATCTTTCTCTCTTCCTGTTCTTATAAAGGCCACTAATCCTATCAGATTAGGACCCCACCTTTATGACCTCAGTTAACCATAATTATTTCCTAAAAGTCCTGCCTCCAAGTTCAGTCCCATTTGGGGTTAGGGCTTTAACATATGCATTTTAGCGGGGGAGAGGGGGGCTGGGGGTGCTCAATTCAGTTCATAGCATATAGTTTCTGTTTTTTCTCCCTATTAAAAACAAACTTTAACACAGGTAGTCCTTGACTCCAGAGTATCAATTCAAATGCTCTAAATGTACAAACACTGGCCTCTTGCCACCTCCCTTAGACCAGCTTCTGATTCTGTTGCCCTCCTGTGCCCCCCTCCCTGAGACTGAGAACTTGATACACAGCGTGGCCTGGACCTTATGCTCCTGCGCAGCACTGCTGCGGTGTTATAGGAACTCCCAGTCCCGCCGGCCCAGCTCTTCACCTCTGATGCTACTGCATGGCCGGGTTCCCAGAGTGGACTTGGTTTTCCTGCCCCCAAGAGCTTCGGCCTGAAGCCCCAGCAAAGCAGATTCTTTGCCTGTGACGTGGAGACCCTGTCTGTGGTGTCCAGAGTCATTGTGCAAGTGCAAATTTTGCATTTATTTATTGATTCATTCGTGCATGCATGCATGCAAGCAAGCTCTATGCCCAACACGGGGCTTGAACTCACGACCCCGAGATCAAGAGTCACAAGCTCCACGGACTGAGCCAGCCAGGCGCCCCTATTTTGTGTTTCTTTAACTTAAACATTATAACAAGTTGATTCTCCTATGTGGCACAGTCTTCATGTTTATAATTTTTGAGTGTACACTAGCCCAGGCTGCAGATGCGAAGGGATTTGGTTCACTGTTCTTTGGGTATTTGGAGCTGACATGAATGTAAATAAGGCTACAAAGAACACCTTTGTGCCTGAAGCCTCTTTCTTCCTTGGGATGATTTCTCAAAGATAAAGTCTGCAAAATGGCAAATTCTAGGGAGTGCACAGTATTTATGCTACCGATGCATATTGGTTTCTAGAAGTGTCGTATCACATTTCCATCAACACCAGGCATATAACATTGAGTTTTACTTGCTATTCTACTTTCAAAAAAAAAAAAAAATCTCCAAAAAAATTCCTTTGGCATTTTAAGAAAAACCGTTGATTATAGGCAGATGTTTTAAACTGACAAGAAACATGAGGAAGCCAGAGAATTTTGCCCATGTTGGTAGTAACGCCGTCCCTCTATTCTTCCATGGATGTTCCACCAGGCAAAATAGATTTTATGAGATGTATGTGTTTCTCCGGTCCCTTACCTAAGCAACAAGTTATGGATAGATGGATGGATGTGTGGTTGGATGGATGAATGGACCGATTGATTGATCAGGGCTCAGCGGTCTTAAACAGTAAGATGCCATGCTGTGACTTTTGCTAGTTAGGGTTGTGGAGTCACCAGAAAACTGGGCTCTTCTTACATTTGTTTATTTCCCCCCATAGGAAATGTGTGCTCACGTAGAAGCAGCCAGCTGACTTCTTTATTTAGAGAGACCTGTCAGAGCAGTGGTATCCTGCTACGAAGATATGTAACGTTGGGGTGTTTGGTGCATTCCATTTGGTGCATTGAAGTATCATTAACATACAGTGTTGTGTTAGCTGGTACATTTCTATTAAATATCCTGGCATGTCTCTGTGTTAGTGCTTCGTTATCCACAAATATGATTTGCATGCCATTAAAACCTTCACTGAAGCAATAATAAAAGACATCTGGTAAGTTACAAGGATGGGGCCTTTTCCTGGGACTCATAGCCTAGGGAGATGTTCTTTATTTAGAAAATTTTTTGGGTGCCTTGTTCAGTAGGAACCAATTTTACTGTCACCCAGCCCTTATTCCCACCTAATGCACAACCATGTTATGAACGTTTCTTTGGAACACCTTGCTGAAATCCAGCTGTTCCATGGCTCTAATGATCTCCTGATCACCCAGCATAAAAATCTGACAAAAACAGAAAGGAGGTGATTGCAGCCCGATTTGTTCTTAATAAAGCCATCTTAGCTTCCAACTTCCTTTCTCGAGTCCTCGTCTTAATAACGATCCATTTTGACAATTGACTCTTAGCAGTGCATTTTTAATTCTGGAACTACATAAAATTAATATATTCTTTTAGTTTCACTGCCTGCTTATTTTCTAGATGGATTTTGTTGCTCTGTCATGCTCTATAAATATTCTCCGTGGGTTTTTGAATTGTAGAAAATTTATATATTCCTTTAAAGAAGATTTTAAGATTCACTTTGTTCTCTGTTTCTGATTTTATGCTTTATGATCTGGGAGTGTATAACATAGAACTCTGTTATAGGTGAATTTTGCGTTTCAGCAAAATCGTTGTTATTATATGAAAACCTGGAGTTATAGGAAAATGTGTGTTATTTATTTGCCATTTCTTGCTGTCCAGATATTGTTCTTTCTGCCCTTATTTATTGTACTGGGTGGGTTTGTATTTCCTTAATGGCTGGTTCCATTGGATTATAGAATGTTGGTGCCTTCAGAATGTTGGCTTCTACCTAAGTGAGCCTCAGGAGCCCCCCCTGGGAAACAGAGCTGGTGGCATCTCCTTTTGGGTTGTGAGGAGGATCAGGGAGACCCAGCCAGTGAGGGCCAGACAGACCAGCACCTGCCATTCAGCCGTGAACTTGCTGGGCCTCGCTTTCCCCTTCTTGGCACACTAGTTTTTTACAGATTCTCCCCAGAAAACTTTCTTCTGCGGGTAGCCGCCCCATATGGTGGTTGTGTGGGAATGAAGTAGTAGCGCAAGAAATCCTTCATAATAAGTGGTACATGTTATCAAGTGAAAGTGCTCAGTGACAAGAATGAAAAAAACCGCATATTTCTCATCGGGGACCGAAGTACTGTGTTCCGATGTCTCATTTCACACGGTGACTGGTCCTTTAGGAGCCCGGAGGGTAATCTGGACCGGGTTCCTCAGCCCCCCTTCACCCCACCTCACTTCCCTTTCATGACACGTGGCTGCGGAAAGTTCTGTGTCTGCTTTCATGTCTGTTTGTTTTCACCCAGCAGTGTATTCCATGGAAGCCGAGTGTTTGCCCTGGGAGAGGGTGGCTTATCTCCCTTTGACTTTGCCTGGCAGTGCTGACGCCGAGTGTCTCCATGTCCCGTGAAGCTACACAGCACTTACAAGGGACTTGCCTTTACCTGCACTCTTGAGTACCTCTGGTTGTAAGACCTAAGGATTCACGGGTGTGGTGTGAATGCGCTCTCTACTGCATGGACAGACATTCGCAAAAAATCCTTGCTCAGAGAAGTGAGAGGGGTATCAAGACGTTTAAAAAATTCATAACTTAGGACCATAAAAAGACAGTACGCCGTATTCTTTATAGGCCTGGTAATAATTGAGTAAGCATTTTGATTATTTGATGGGTTTGCCCCTTTGGCATCCTTAGTAGCCTGCGTGGGTAATTAACTTGGTAGCTTGATTGGCACCTCTGTGCTAGGAAAAGTGAGAGGTTCAGGGGAGACTGATTGTATCTAGAATACTGAGTCCTGAGGTCACTGAATATTCAAGGGGGTGACAATTTTAGAGATTATCTTGTCTGGGAGGGCCAATAATGGTTGGTAGTGAAGACCAGCCTGTCTGCCATCTGGTCCCGCATCTGCCACTTTACTAGATGGGTGACCGTGGGAAAGTTGACTTAATCCCTTGGTCTCAGCTGTGAAGATTAAGTAAGTTCATATTTATAAAGCTCATAGAACAATGCTGTGTTCTAGAAAGTGCTATATAAGGGTTGGCTAAATTAAAATAATAGTTGTACATTTTTTTTCCCCACATTCTCTGAATGAGAAGCCTAAAATCCAGGAAAGGTCGAGTTAATTTTACAAAGCACTCAAAAATGTCAAAAATTGGGCGCCTGGGTGGCTCAGTTGGTTAAGCAACTGCCTTCGGCTCAGGTCATGATCCTGGAGTCCTGGGATCGAGTCCCACGTCGGGCTCCCTGCTCACCGGGGAGTTTGCTTCTCCCTCTGACCCTCCCCTCTCTCATTCTCTCTCTGTCTCTCAAATAAATAAATAATAAAATCTTTAAAAAAAAAATGTCAAAAATTAGGACTAGAACCCGGTGAACAATCTGATAGGATCTAAATCATTTTTCTTCCCTCTTTGCAGTCCAAGGCAAAAACTATTAGTCATAATTATTATTATTTTTTTAATGGACAGTATTGTTTAGTTAAATACCTTATTTATTAACCAGGCTGACATTTAAACTTCTCATTTTTTCACAAGGGGTTTCACTTTTTTTATTGCATACCTTTTCCCTTGACATTTCGCTGTTTTAATTAATGATTAATTCTAGGGGAAGTGTTCCAGGATCCGATACCCTTTGCAGTTCTGTTGAGTTTTATTGTGTCATTTGGTCTGCGGTAATACTGCCTCGTTTATTTCTTGAATAATATTGAAACTGTGAGAGTAGAAATCTAACAGTCTATTCTTTAATGGCTTTAATAGAAATTGCTTTCCTTTTCCCACCCTGAAGGGAAGCCCTGTCATTTATGATTCATTGGATTTGGTAAGCTTTAGGAAATGCTTTCTTTTTTCTTAAAGTTGTATGAAACATGCCGTTACTCACTCTAGGATAGATGTCAGTAGAATGTTCTGCAAGATGAAGGATGCATTTAAATTTTGGCATTTCTTTCCTTTTTTTTTTTTTTAAGATTTTATTTATTTGAGAGAGAGAGAGAGCACGAGTTGGGGTGGGGGTGCGGGGGAGGGGCAGAGGGAGAAACTGATTCCCCGCTGAGCAAGGAGCCCAGTGGGAGACTGGATCTCAGGACCCTGAGATCATCACCTGAGCCGAAGGCAGACACTTAACTGACTGAGCCACCCAGGCGCTCCCCTTGGCATTTATTTTTTAAGCGTCATTTCCAGAGTATCTGAAACTTAAGCAGAGAACGATAGAGTGTCAATTAAATTTTTTATTAAAACTTTTCTTATTTAGTAATGAGGCTGTTGGGAATATCCTGACTTAATTTGAAAACAAACTTAATGCTTTGTAGTTTATTAAAGAAAATACCTAGTGCTCTTTTCCTTTCCTTTCCTTTCTTTTTTCTTTCTTTCTTTTTTTTTTTTTTTTTACATTCCAGAAACATCTTTTTTCCTTTGGCTGTTTGTTAAGTCCTGTCATTTTCTCTTGAAGTAAAGAGAGTTATCTCGGAGGACCTCTGAGATAAGCTGCATTACCTGCCAAGGTGTGGGTTTCACTGAGCCGGAAATTGGCAGCACAGCAGGACTTCCATTTCTCACCTCAAGCTGAGTCGGCCCCCTTTGGAGGTAACATCTACACCCTCCCACTTCTGTAGCTAAAGAGCATTTCAGAGTAGCCTTAAACTGGAAGCAACCACGATGTGCTTCACTAGATGAACGGATAAAGAAGGTGTGGTACCTGCAGACAATGGAATATTATTTAGGGATAAAAAGATACGAGCCGTCAAGCCATGAAAAAACATGGAGTAACCTCACATGCCTATTGCTTCGTGAAAGAAGCCAGTCTGAAAGGTTACATACTGTGATTCCAACCGCATGACTTTCTGGAAGAGGCAGAAGGATAGACAGTAAAAAGATCAGTGGTTGTCCGAGGACAGGATGGAGAAGGGGAGCAGGGATGAAGAGATGGAGAACAGGAGATTGTTAGGGCAGAGAAATGATTCTGTGTGATAGTATAAGGTGGATGCATGACATTTTGCATTTGTCACACCCCACAAAAGGTACACTTGAGTTGGATTTGAGTTAATAATAACATGTCAGTATTGGTCCATCAGTTGTAACAGATTTTTCACACTAATGCAGATGTTAATAACAGGAAACTGTGTGTGAGGAGAGCGAGGGTAATCAGGAGCCCTCTGTATTTTCTTGGAAACATAAAACTCTAAAAAATAAAGTCTATTAAAAAAAGATTAGTATAGACTAATATATTTGCTGTCTGAATTGCTAAGACTCAGTCTGCCTTCTTCCTCCGTTCCTCAAATGATACTTTTTCTCTTCATACTAGTGACTGACCACTCATACCAGGTCTAATGAATGAACTTTACTTTTTAAAAAATTTTTTAAAATGTAATCTCTGCATCCAACATGGGGCTCGAGTCACGACCCCGAGATAAAGAGCCGCGCAGGCTCTCCGGAATGAGCCAGCCAGGTGCCCCTGAATGAACTTTTCTTAATCCTCATTTTCTTTGTTGCCCCGACAACACCCAGCACTGCGGTTCAGCCTCTGGCTCCTGATGCTCTTGCCTCCTTGGCTTCCTGCTGCGATTTTAGAAGGGATTTTCAGGCTCTGCTTTTTAGAAATACGGGATTCATCTGTCAGGGAGAAGGTTGTCATAAATGCTCTTCAGAAGCCCTTCCAACTCGGAGAACGTGGGATTCCTTCACCAAGTCTCCTTCCCCTTCCCGCCCATGCCTGTTGGCGTGCACTCCAGGCTACCATCTTGGTTATTTCTTCTTGTGCTGTGTCCGAACCTCTCTGAGATGCTACCCATTGTCACAGTGTCACCTCAGACTCCCTTTCCTGAACCTCTGGGCCCTTTGGAACTTCGGAGAAAGCCTTCGAGAGGAGATAGCAGGGGGCTGTGGAAGGGTGAGTGTTGAGGAGATGGAAACAGTGACCTTTGGAACGTTGCTGGACAGCCTGCCTCCGGGCCCTGCAGTCACCCTCAGTCAGCCACAGAGGGGACCTCTTGGCCTTTTCTTGCTCTGTCTCGTACTTGTAGCTAAGTTCTAGATTTGCCCATAATTCCATCTTCCCCCACATCTAATTTGTCATCAATTTGTAAAGATTCTTCATGTCCAAGTATTCCCAAAATATGCCTCCTGACTCTCTTCTGCTTGTCACTACCATGCTTTCTTGCATGAGACATTATAGACGCTACCTGACTGGTGTCCTGATCGAGCCACCACCTCACTGTGAAATATTTTCTTAAAACTGGATGGTTTTCCCCTTGTCTTACAAACCACAGTGCCTCATTCTGATCCGCAGATGAACCTCCTACACTTGGCCTATTTCAGGCCGACTGAAATCTGCCTCTCACCTACTCATCTCATTTTCTTTTCACTGCTTTCTTGCCTCTGTTATTCTGTACCCACTATCGCCCCAGCTCCTGGCATATGGCAGACACTTTTTTTTTTAAAGTAGGTGCCACACTCAACGTGGAGCCCAACACAGGCCCCGAACTCATAACCCTGAGATCAACACCCGAGCTGAGATAAGAGTCGGACGCTTAACCGACTGAGCCACCCGGGCACCCCTGGTAGACACTTCTGGTGCATGCAAGAACGAACTCCGCCTAGAATGTGTGTCTTATCCACACCTTTCTGTGGCTTTAAAAATTTACATAATACCTATTGTCCGAAGTACTACTAAACATGTTGCCTTCGACGTTATCTCTGAGTACCTGTTGTCTGTTGCCTGATAGATAACACATCCCATAAAGACAAACCACATGGTGCCATATCGTGGCTTTGGGTCCCATATCGTGCTGAGAGTAGTTGTTGAAACATCGTAGGTCCTTACAGATGCCCGTTATTGGTGGTGATCCCAATGATTGTGACACCTGAATGGTGGTCTAAACAGTCTGTTATCTTCAGAGACGCTGAGTGAGCAGCATACTGCACCTCATTGTGGGCTAGGCAAGGATTAGGTGTTTTCCACAACTCCTTGGAGAGGCTGACCAGGGTCAACTGGAGACAAAGAAAGAGGACTTTCTTTAGTAAGTGGATGAGATTGATGTGCTTTAAGTAGAGCGAGCTTGGCGGCAGCCCACGAGGTGTGGGCTGTGTTGACACAGAGCCACGTGGAGTGTGAGCCTTGAGGGAGGCTGCGGGCTGGGGTTTTTGTCTTCAAGAAGACCACGTCTCTCCTGACGTTTTATCTACCCCGGCCTTTGTGTTAGAGGCAGAATGGAGGGGAGCTCTCGTTTAATTTTGTACCCTCAGAGTCATCAAGAAATTGACATCATTGACATGTGACTAATTGGATTCCCCCCCCAGCTTCTTGGTTCCCCCCCCCCCCACACTGGGGTAAAAAGAGCCTTCTCTTCCCAACACCTCTGCTTCTGCTTCCGTTCTACATGCTTTTCTTTCGCCTATCTATTCAATGCAGGAAATACGTTCTACCAAACCAGTGAAAATGCAAACGAAAGTATTGCATTGTCTCCAGTTATTTTTAGAATAAGGTTGGAGTCTACGTGAACGTGGGATTGGAGAAGAAATGCCACCTTTTCTTGTCAAGAGCTATAAAAAATCAGGTGCTCGTTACGTCAGGTGCACATGTGAAACGTGGTCGACACATGTTTTCTTGGTGAAGTTACTGCCTGATTTGTAGTCAGGTGGATTTACTTATTGTAGCTGATCGTCATGGGGACCCTGAGAAGTAGTTCTCAGGCCAGAACTCACATCAGAATCTCCTGGAAGGCACCCTGAGCCTTTCTGACTCAGCGGACCAGTCCTGGGACAGGATTTGCATTTCTTACAAGCTCCCAGATGATGCTTTTGCTGCCGATTTGCAACCACGGTTTAAAAACCTCCTGCACTAGCTGGCTAGCTTTGTCTGCATTTCCCACGTAGGGAAAGTGTCATCTAGAAGGGATACGTGCGCTCCCTAAAGTTCTCTCAGTCTCCGAGTCAGAGCCAGTCTCTTGCATTGAGATAGGAGGAGCCCCTCTGGACTTTTAATCTAGTTGGAAATTCAGGAAAAGGGGAGAAAGGCCTGGAAAGCAAGTGAAATACAAGCCACACATAAGCAAAACCCAGAGACAATAAAGTGAGGCATTTTTTCCCCCTGAAAGAGTAGATCAGGGAAGGCTTTCTGGAGGAGGTGACCTTGGAACCAGGGAAAGAAGGCAATATTTGAGAAGGAAGAAAACACAGGCGTGTGGAACAGCAGAGGCCAGCTGGGTTAGAAAACCGTTGATTCACAAGTAGAGACATCAGGGTAGATCGTTGAGTGCCTGGCTCGAAATTTTCACATTTAACTTGGAATATTGATCAGACTCAGGTTTTTGAGTAGAAAAGGGATACGGTTAAAACCAGACTTTTGAAATAACGTCTATGAACTTGAGGACACTTCTGCTCAGGGTTTTTCTGGAAGGCCTTTCCGGAGATTTGTTAGGGGTATTTAAGCTAGCCTAACTGCTTTTTTACTAGGGTTGGCGAGAACGGACGGTGAAGATCGTCTTTATGAAGTTGACGGGGTCTCGTCCTCTCCCTGCCTTGGGCTGGTGAATCGGGGCACCCCTGCTCCCAGACGGTTAACGTCCCGGTCCCCTCCCAAATGATCAAACAGGCCAAACAGTCTGTCGCCTGTTTGAAGTCTCTGGTTGATGTTAAACAGCCGATCTGATCTGCAGTTGTTTCTTTTGCTCCCAGACTTTTTTGAAGGAAGCAAATCTATCCGCATAGATAGCTGTGTTGGAACTTTCTCAAAACCCCTTATCTAAGTCCCTGTGAAAAGCCAAACTTGGCCGGTTGTGCTCATGAGGAGCTCCTGGCCCCCAGCCTTTCTGGGGGCGCGGGGGGGTTGGGGGTAGCTCCTCCCTCCCTCCCTCTCTCCCTCGGGGCCTGTGGCCCCTGGGACAGAGCACAAGGTGGGGCTTTGTTACCCGGCAGGACTGGGGTTACACACACCCTTCGCCCTTTGCCCTTCTGAGTGGAGCTGCTTTTGGTCCCCACAAAATGTGCAAATGTGCGCTCCTTCCCTCAACGTGGGGCGCTCGGAAGTACTTTGGGGGCTCTAGAACCCAGCTCTGTAGCTTCCTGAAATCTACGTCTTGGGCTTCCGTGAGTAACAATTTTCTGTGCATTTTTCTTAACTCGGAATTCTTCAGTGGCATTTATTTATGTACGTCTGTCTGTGTGAATGTGTTTATTTTAAATGTGTGTATTTAAAGAGAAGTGATGTGTGTTTTTTTTCAAAGTTTTTATTTAAATTCTAGTTAGTTGACATAGTGTGATACTGATTTAAGTGGCTTATCCTTAAAACTGGAAGGAAAACTCCTTTGCACATTCTTGGTCCTCCTGTTTCGATTGAGAATTGTCACCCTTCTTTACTGCGATTTCTTCTCCTTAGGTTTCATGCTCTAGATGGAGTCAGGGTAGTGAGGATTATGTCCTCCTAGTAGAGGGAATTTTAAAAATTGTGTATTTCTGAATGGGTGATATCCTGCTCGGTCCTGTCCTTAACAGCTCTCCTGATAGTCACTTCTTTGTCCTTCCAGAGAGGTTCTGTGTGTTCATAAGGATAGTTGTGTGGGTGCACACACCTTTTTATTTTTATTTTTTTTAAGTTTTTATTTTAGGGACGCCTGGGTGGTGCAGTCAGTTAAGTCCCCGACTTTGGTTTCGGCTCAGGTCACGGTCTCGGGGCCGTGAGATCGAGCCCTGCGTCAGGCTCTGTGCTCATTGTGGGGCCTGCTTGGGATTCTCTCTCTCCCTCTGCCCTGTGGCACCCCAGCCCCGACGCATGTGTGCGCTCTCAGAAAATTTATTTTAATTCCAGTTAACATACAAGGTCATATTAGTTTTAGGTGTGCAGTGGAGTGATTCAATTCTGTAAACCACCTGGTGGTCATCACTACACGTTGTGCATACACATTTTTTAGCCTATTTATTGGGGTATAATTTATATAGCATAACTTTGATGTGTTTTAAGCGTACAATTCAGAGGTTTTAGTACATTTACAGAGTTGTGGGACTGTCACCACAACTTAGTTTCAGAACATTTCCAGCACCCCCGAAAAAAATCTCCATTCCTCTGAACTTTGCTGTCAGCCCAGCGCCTTTCCTGAGCCCCAGGAAATCACTTTCTGTCTCTGTAGATTTGCCTTTTCTGGATAATTCCTACAAGTCAGGTCATTTGCTGTGTAGTCTCTTGCATCTGGCTTCTTTGACTTAGCACGGTGTTTCTGCGGTTCATCCATATCGTAGCAGGTGTCAGCCTTTCATTTATTTTTGTTGGTGAATAGTCCCCTGCTTGGATATACCACCACCTGATGGGCATTTGTCCCCTTTCCACCTGTTGGCTCCTTTGTGTGGATGTATATTTTCATGTCCCTTGGGGGAGACGCCTAGGATTGCTGGGTCATAGGCTAAATTTATGATTCAATTTTAAAGAAACTACCAAAATGTTCTCCCAAGTGTCAAGCACCTTTTTCTGTTCTCACCAGCAATGTAGGCGAATTCTAGCTGTTTCCACACTCTAAATAACACTCGTTACCGTCCGTCACAGTGGGTGTGAAAAACTGTCTCATTGTGGATGTCATTTGCATTTCCTAATGACCAGTGATGTTGGACATCCTTCCATGTGCTTATTAATCATTAGCCATGTGTATGTCTTTGGAGATTTAAATTTTCTTGTATCCATTTTAAAACCTGGGCTAATGGTTAATCTGCAATTTGTGGTGCCTCTCAGCATCTGGGCTCTTCCTCTGCCAGTTTTAGTTATTTCTGCATTGTCAGGAGTTCACAATATTCTATTACTGTCGTCCTCTTACGGTATAAATGGATTTAGAGTTTACCAGTAATCCTTTCCCAGTGTTTTACCCCATTCACCCCTTGTTCTGTTGAGGTTTATCCTTCCTTCTAGGAGTTTCTTCTGCATGGGCTTAGGCGACAGTATTCTGAGTTCTTGACTGTTTAAAATGTTTGGCTCTTCTATTTGAATGAAAATTTGGGTTTCACGTTTTGATTCCTCTTTTATTTCTTTGAGGACTGTTTTGACAGTTTAAGCATTAAGTGTTGCCATGGGTGAGTCTGAATTTTCGTCCCCTGGTATTTTGTTTGAACTTCGTGCCTAGGTACCCGAATGATTCCTGCTTTGTTTTTGAAGGTCGGTGATGATGCAGGAAATGTCTGGTGTTGATCATCTTGTGTTAGTTGTTCATTCACAATGGGGAATTTTATTTCTGGAATGTTTTCCTGAATTCTACCTTAAAACTTTTTTTTTTCCTTGTTCCATTATTATTTTTTATTCTTTAGGGACACTGGTTGTGGGTGAGTTGGAGCTCCTGCTCATTCACAATGGGGAATTTTATTTCTGGAATGTTTTCCTGAATTCTACCTTAAAACTTTTTTTTTCCTTGTTCCATTATTATTTTTTATTCTTTAGGGACACTGGTTGTGGGTGAGTTGGAGCTCCTGCTTGGTTCCATAGCTATCACTTTTCTTTTCACTCTGTTTTAAATCTTTTTGCTCCCTTTTCTCAATCTTTCCCCTCAAGACCCTCCTATTTTCACCTGAGCATATTTTCTTTTAGCCACTTCTGTTTTGGTGATTGTCTTAGTCTGTTTGGGCTGCTATAACCGTACCATAGAATAGGTGGCTTATGAATGACAGAACTTTCTTTCTTACGGTTTTGGAGGCTGGGAGTCCATCAGGAAGGCACCTGCTTCCTAAGCTGCTGGCTTCCAAGCTGGGTCCTCACATGGCAGAGGGGCTGAGCTAGGGCTTTGGGGTCCCTTCATAAGGGTACCAGTCCCACTCATGAGAGCCCCACCCTCACCATATAACGCCCTCCCAAAGTACCCCCCCAACATACCATCGCTTTGGGGATTTGGTTTCAACACGTGAATTTTGGGGGGCAACACGAACATATATTTTATAGCGGTGATGTTTTTATTCATCCTTCTGGTTTTCCCCTGAGGTCTGCCCTCATGCTTTATTTTCTTCTGTTTTCCCATAGCTTCCCTGAACTCTTGTAATCTTTTTTTTTTTTTTTTTTTTTTTTAAGATTTGAGAGCGAGAATGGAGGCGGGGGAAGGGCAGAGGGAGAGGGAGAAGCAGACTCGCCGCAGAGCACAGAGCCCGAGGTGACATGGGGCTCTATCCCAGGACCCTGGTACTGTGACCTGAGCCAAAGGCAGACGCTTAATGATTGAGCCACCCAGGTGCCCCTCTTGTAAATCCTCTCCTGTTTTTGTTTATTGAGTCCATTATTTCATCATTTAAGTTGGGACAGTATGTTTGGGAGAAATTCTGATTCTTCTTTTGTCCTTCTCATTTTTTTTTTCTTCTAGCATCTTTGTAAAGGTCCTTTGTTATTTGGCGAGTGCTTTATGAACTAGCTATTTGTAGGAGCTTCCTGAGAGCCAGGAGACTGTCCCATGCTCATAGGAACTCTTGTGACCTGAGGGGGTGTGTGTATAATCCTTTTATCCTCTGTTTTTCTCTGCTTGCTGGGCTGGTAGCATTCCCAGTGCCGTCTTTTTTTTTTTCACCTGGCCTTGGCCATGGACTGCGTCCTGCTGATGTATCTTATCTGTGCTGTTTCTCCGTCAGCTCCATCTTTAGTGGGCTCTCCCCCCACACTGTGGCCAGGGAAGCTCTCTGTGCTAACCTGTACATCTGTTCCCCTGGTTTCCAGAAAGTTCTTGCTGGCTCTGTTGCTTGGGATATCCTGCGTGTTCGGGGAGGCATGGGCAGCCTCTCCAGGCATTTTCCTTCTCCTCTGTCTGACCTTGACGGCAGTTTGGCAACTCTTTCCCGCAGTTTGTGGTTTGGAGTTGCAGATGTGTTCAAGGATGGAGTTGGCATTTGTGTGTGTGTGTGTCCTTATTGCATTTGGGTACATTCCAAGAGGAAGTCTTGAAGCCAGGATACAATGACAGGCCAACTCTAGCTTTTTCATGTTTTCTTTGCCAGTTAAAAATTTTATTTCTTGTTGTAGTTCCTGTTTCATACAGCCAAAGATGAAGTCATTTCACGCACAGCTTTTTGCTTTTCGGTGTGGAATGATCATGTTAGTAATAATGTATCACAAGGAAAGAAGTGTTCATTTGCTTTGCTTTGACCCTTCCTTAAGGAATTCAGCAGTCAGAGGTGGTTATGGAGGTAAAGTCCAAATAGAGCCTGGATGGATCTATATAAACAGGAGGCTTTTCGGGAGCTGTTAGACCTGTTTGCCTAGAAGGCTGTGTTTTGTTACTCGACCCACCGATTCTGATAGCAAGCATCAACGTGGTCACCCATTTATGACTTGCTAGTGTTCCTCGGATGCTCGGCTCAAACCTCTTGGCTGGATTTATATTTGAATTGAGCAGTACTTTCCATGTACAGCAATAGTCTGCATGCAGCTAGGAAGACAAAGCAGGACTACATTGTTGAAATGTCAGTAACCAGAAGTAGAAATAATACAGGCATGAGGTCATTTGGAGACTGAAGAAAAAGGAATTTAAGGGACTAAATGTCTCTTAATAACTAGCTCACTTTAATTCTTCTGTGCCAAGGGGCTAAAAAGGACAATACATATTCATCTGGAGATCTTGGGCCCGAGGGGGAGAGAGGGTTTAGTTTAGGAGATGAGGGGCCTTGCCCTTTGCTCAGGCAGGACAAGGAGAAAGTGCTTTTGTAGGGAGGGACCCTAGCACCCTTGAGGTGGGGTTGACGTGGGGGACTAGGCCCTTTCCTCCCTTACCAACACCTCCCTGGCTGGGCATGTGAGCAGCATCTCCCTGACTCAGCAGGAGGTGGCGGTGGGGGGGGGGGTTGTGCAGCATGAATGACTGAGAGAGGGAGGGCAGGGAGGAAGAGGAAGGCAGGGGATGCTTTGAGAGGCAGGGAGGGATCAAGACTAAAGTAGGAAAAAGTGCAGAGAGTTGGCTGGGGATGGGGATGGCAAACTAAGCAAACTGAGCTGATGTCCGTGTTCTCTGGAGCTTGTGTTTATTTTTAACCATGAGACCAGAAAACCTACAGGGAAATAGTTTTGCCTAGTTTGTGAAGATTGTTTTAAACACAACTGATTTCATAACTAATCAGATGTATACACCCACATCTGATTCACTGAGCAAACAGACGATCCATTTCCACTTGCCGTAAGGCCCTGTGCTTGGCATCATAGATGAACTTGGTCCAGTCACAACTCTCAAGACGAACAGTGAATTAAGCAGAGCACAGATCACACAACAAACAGATTAGAATTAGGTTCTTAAAGCTTATTGGGGGCGGAAATTAGAAAGCTCCTTCCAGCACCGATCTGTGAAGTCTTAGGTGGGCATTCAAAAAAGGAGGAGCAGCTCTCAGAAAGGCTGGTCCATTGCCTTGCCGCAGAACCCAACCCTGAAAGCTTGTATAGGAATGAATAATACTCTCTAAAGGGCTTTGGTGGAGTTTGTGGAGAAATACATAGAAAATGGTGTTTCTGAGGTGGTCATCAGACCCTTAATGTGTCCAGTCAAAGGATGCATCTCTTCAGACTAGGGTGGTTTGAGTCAACAACCAGGTTGTTGAGGTGACTCCGTAGTTTCCGATCTGCTGGCTTGCGGGCCACCCTTTGGCATCACAGCAAGAGTGCTGAGAGGCACCAGGGAGGGGCTGCCATATGGAGTTTTGACAGAAACTTCTGGGAGCCCAACTCTTGAGGAGAAGGACAAGCCAGGAGTTGGGTGAGAAGAACCTACCAAATGAGATTTACGAACTGGATGGTTTTTCCTGAACAAAGTTGCTGAAGGGTGATGTGATTTCAAATGTATAAGACACAGCACTTAGCTCCATGCTTCATGCCACAGGTGACTCCTTGGTGTCCTTTCTGTGGCTTCCTCAGTCATTCAGGGCCCCAAGTTCTTTCTGTGCCTCTTTCCCATCTTCCGCAAGGACCCTGGCATGATTTTGCCAGGGTGGCCGTGAACAAAACACCACAGGTTGGGGGCGGGGATGCAGCAACGGAAGTGTGTTTCCTCACAGTTCTGGAGGCTGGAAGTCCAGACCACGGTGTTGGCGGGGCTGGTTTCTCCTGAGGGCTCTCTCCTGGGCTGGCAGACGGCAGCCCTCTCCTAGTGCCCTCACGAGGCCGCTCCTCAGCTCCAGAGTCCCTGCTGTCTGTGGGTCCAGCTTTCTCCTAAGGACACTAGTCAGACTGGATTATGGCTCATCTTAATGGCCATATTTTAATCACCTCTTTTAAGACCCTTTCTCCAAATACAGTTACACTCTGAGATACTGGGGGTGAGGACTTCAATATAAAAATTGGCAGGGGGGTGGAGGGGCATCTGGGTGGCTCAGTTGGTTAATCATCTGCCTTCAGCTCAGGTCATGATCTCGGGGTCCTGGGATCAAGCCCCACATGGGGCTCCCTGCTCAGTGGGGAGTCTCTGTCTCCATCTCCCCACCCCCCACCCAACTTGTGCTCACTCTCAAATAAATCAAGTTTTTTTGTGGAGGAACAATATTCAGCCTAAGACCACCCTTTTGACTGGGCACAGTGGTTCTTTTTGCTTTCTTCCCCCCGTCCCCCAACCATTTGCTTTCATTATGGCTTTTGCTCATACAGCAGGATGGTGTCTGAACCCTCAGCCTAAATCCAGCTCCAGCTTCCCCCCAGGCCCCTGGATGTCACCAGTCAAACTCACAACTTCCCTCCCATGCTCTCCCTTCTGCCTGGATATAAAACTTACTGGTCATTGCTATACTTTTATATCCTCCTCCTTGGTAGCTTACTGTTAACAGTGTTGGGTTAATTTTTCCATGACAGTGGGTTTTATGGCCTCACGTTGTCCCCTCAGGCACAGATTGTCACAATAGCTTTGTCACTGGACCCGCCACAGCCCGCGCCATCCATCTTTCTCCAGCCTGAAGGGTAGGTCCTCCTCGGATGGGTTTTTCTAAGAATCTGCTTTTCGTGCGTCCTCATTGTCACCCAGCAGCTCCCTGCTGCCTGCAGGGAAGGACCAGACTTCTCAGCCAGGGGCTTGAGGTCCTCCGTCGTTTGGTTCCAGCCTGTTTTCCAAGCCCATTCTCCCCGTTAATCCCTACTCTTCTTTCTGTGTGCCACCCTGTTTCTGTCCCATAGCTTTGTGGGGGCCCTTCCCCTTCCCCTCAGTGCCTTCTCCTGTGTGTTTGTTTCCTTGCAAATATTACCTGACATTAGAGAATGGATTGAGGACCGTTCCTACCTTCTCCGTGATGGAAGCGCCCCCCCCCCCATGGTGCTCTGTGACCCTTCATATCCAGACAGGGCCTGCCATCAAGCAGACATTATTGAAATCTCTGTGCCCTGCACTGTGTCTAGCTAGGTGCTGAGATCCAAAGATACCCAAGATCTGATTCCTGCTTTATAGGTCATCATGAGGTCATGGGGTCCTGGGGGATGTGACCGGGCAGAGGCATATGGGCTGGACCACCATGCTGACGCAGGATCAGGGTTGTGGGCACAGAGGGGGCACCTGAGTCCTGCCCAGGTGTCGGGGATGTGGTCCTGGAACGGAGTTCAGAAGCCAGGGTAGAAGTTTCCAGGTGGAGAAGGAGTGCAAAGCGTTCAGCCAGCGAGAGCCATGCACAGAGACCTGGATCAGGACAGAGGGTAGGGGGAGGGGTGTGGCGTGCAGGGAGAAGAGCGGGCTATTTGTAGATTTTGTTTTCAGGGAAATAACACTGTTGTTGATACTATATGTAGAATGGTTTCTTGGGAAAGGGGGAACAATGGGGGGGGTTGGTTGGCAGGAGAGGAATGCATTAGAAGGTAATTGTGATAGAAACAAGCAGAAGAAATGGGGGAGGAAAGACCCTACCTTATGTCGCCTGGGTTTGTGGGAGTACATGTTTGCCTTCCTCAACAAATTATGAACTCGAGAGCCACGATGTGTGCTTATCTTTTTATAATACCCACATTACTTGGTATGTTAGTGTGTCCATAAAAGCTAATTAATGGATGCTAATGGTATGGCTTAGGCATTGTTTATCCTCTTCTGTCCAAATTCAAAAAGTTGTGCCCAGCTCACTGAAGATACTGAATAATGGTTGAACACAACTGAATTTATAGTATGAATAAGAGCTGACGGTAAAACTAGGAAAGAAAATGTTAAAATATGCACAACTATTTGCATGTGTTGGTTGGTTGAGGGTGACCTGATTTTTCGTGAAGGCCCCGAAGCCTCCCCACACGTGAGTCCTGTGCAGGGGACTGAGATCCCACCGAGCTGTGGATCCTCAGATTCAAGGAAGGCTCAGAGAGCACAGATGTCCCTTAGGTGCTTGAAATGAGTCGCCTCTTCTGATGTATTTTTCTTTCTCACTGCTTTCTGCAGATACTATATAGTCTGCTTTCACCATGGGAGAAATAGAGCAGAGGCCAAGTCCAGGATCGCGACTGGGGGCCCCGGAGAATTCGGGGATCAGCACCTTGGAGCATGGACAGAAGCCGCCCCCAACACCTTCCGGGAAGCTCATGTCCATCAAAATCCAGATGTTGGATGACACGCAGGAGGCGTTTGAAGTTCCAGTAAGTTGGGGTAGATCTCTGAACTCAAACGTGTGGGCGGCCTTCAGCACGGGGAGGTTCCTCTCATCCCATTTTCGGTGATGGGAGATGGTAGGAGGAGGGTCCACACCTCCCTCTCCACCCCCAGCAGGCTCCTCTGACCCATTCTGGTTCTGAGCTGTCCAGTATTTTGACTCATGCGTGCACTGCCAAGATAGTAGCCTCAGGGGGCTGATCACTTGAGTTACACAGACTTTCCTACTCGAATATGTATGTGTATGCATGTGCACGTATGATATGTGTATATTTGAACTGGATGCAATTGCGGTCTTGCGGATGCATCTCATTTGCTCACTACAGGTATTCCTCTCATGGTGGTGTGTGCGCGTGCACATGCGTGTGCCGCTTCTCTAGGGTACAGGCAAGAAAAATCCTGAGAAAACCATCAGAGACCCGCGTGCGTGTTTTCATGTCGGGAGAGACGTGGGCGGCTGTGTTCGAGGGTGGGAAGTAGGGGGTGTAGAAAAACCCTGAACTAGGTCCACGGTGTAGCAGCCCCAGAATTAGAATCCCCCATCCCAGGGACCCGGCGAGGAGATGGGGGTGTCTGGGAGCTAGGCAGAGAGGGAGGAATCAGCAGCCTTGGCCTCTTTCATCCGTGGGAGCCCTGTATCCTGGCTCTCACTCCCTGCACCCCCACGGTTCTGCTATTTTTCCTCCGAGCCCCAGCCTCCTCCTCCTCCCCTCCGGCCTCCCCCCGCCTCCCCCCGCCACCCCTCCGGCCTCCGGCCTCCTCCTGCTGGAGGTTAAGGAACCAGCACCAATTAGAAGTAGATGAGGATTTCTTGGGCCCAAGGCAGGGAGGGTGAGATGAGTGTTTCCGGCTCTCTAGAACTGGGACTGCACTTTCCTCCGGAATCCTTGTCCCTTACATGGATTGGGGTCCATAGACCTTGTTTGTAGTACGCTTTGGATTTAGTTTTCTGTGTCTGTCTCAGGTACTGTACACCACATCTGCCATTGTTGGCAGGGAAGGAAAGAACTCCTGAATTCTCAACAGCCGACCTAAACACAAAACTTTGGGAACATAACCTGTTTTTAAAGTGGAGACGATCCGTCTATTACTCCTGTTGGCTAGAGGGACGGTGGGATTTAAGAGTTGACGTAAACATCTGTAACCCGTCATTTAATCACTTATGCAGCATGATTCACTAAATCATATTCATCTTAATATTGTTCTGAGAGTGTGAATTACCATTAAGCATCTCAGGGAAAGATAAACCTCAGAATAGCTATGCTTAAAACTGCCGCGTTATTGTACATTTATTTTCTTGTCGCGGAATGCGTGTCTTTCAAGGACTTGGGAACGTCTCTGTATTCTGGTGAGCAAAGGCGTTGCTAACCTACTGAGACTGTAACATAGATGAGTTGCACCTGCCAGCCTGTTAGAATTAGGCCTTCTGGAGCAGGTGCCCCCTCCCCCTTTCCAGTGCCTTCCCTTCATTGCCAGACTGGTTTGGTGAGGTATTTAGTTTCAGGGTTTCCTGTTGGTACCGTGCTAAGGGCCTCTGAGCCCGAGTCTCTAGCTACACATCCTATTAAATGGTGCTCCTGTGTGTGGTTTGGCCTGAGGAGTGATCAAATATTGCTGTTGGGTGCATGAACCCCAGGGAGGGTTGTACTGTGTTCAGCTGCATTTCTTCAGTTTCCCTAAACCAAAGAATGTCCCTAACCCCTAGGAACTGTATAGGATCTTCCTAAGGAGTAGGAATGGAAGTAGGTTTTCATCTTTTAAAATTATTTTACTTGATAATTGCTGGTGTCTGTGCTTTGCATTTACAACTCCTCTGTCTGGAAGTAACTTTTCTCCTTTCCTCCCGGATAAACTCCTGTGCACCCGTAAGGACCCTATCAGTTTTACCCAGACGCTAACTTTTGAGACAGTGGTTGGGGCTCGCTCTTCCCTCCCTCAGACGACTTCGCTTATACACCTATAAGGATGGATCTGGACTGCTTGGGTTCAGATTCCAGCCTTTTTTACTGACTCCTTGATCACCTTGGACAAGGTACTTCTTTTGTATCTCTGCTTTCTCCATTGTAAAATGAGGCTAATAGTAAACCCAACCTCCTATGATAATAAAGTTCCAAACACTATTTATACCAGCTCGGCACCTACTGAGCACTTAATACAAGGATGATGAGTGGTGCCTTTGCCACTTCACTGGGCAGGGACCTTGCCTTAGTGTCTCATTCCCAGCACCTAGCACGGTGTCTGGCATGTAACAGGTGCTCATTAAAATGTTCGCTGACTGCATGCGAGAATGAGTTCATCTTACAAGTAGAATTTAATGTCCTTTTTTCACACGTCTCATCCATTCATATTTTATTTTGATTTTTTTCCTAGTTTGGCCAGAACGTTCCTTCTCAACCAGTGGGTAACAGATGTATTCTGTAACTGCCTGTAGAAAGGCAGATGTCAGCATTTTTATTGACAGAGCTGATTCTAAATTGCTACCTTGTGCTCTTTAAGAAGAGGATCAGCCAGGCCTTCGCGCATCTGGAAGGCATCAGGCTGGCCACGGTGACTCAGTCTTAGCACTCAGGATGGGAGCACAGTGACGCAGGATTGCAAGAGCCCCAGCCGCCCGTAGCTGCTGGGAAGCCTCGCTCCACAATTTTTCCTGTGAATTCACAAGGCCGGCTGTCTGACCCTGGAAGGGTCTACCTTGCCCACACGTGACCGCTCCTTGGATTGGGCGCCTCGAGAGAATGAACGCTCCCATTTGCCACACAGATGAGCAGAGCACGTGGCCAGGAGTTCTGGCAGTTTCCCCTTGCGAACATTCTTCTCTGAACCCCGTATTTCCTTGGGAATTGAATTTCCTGGGCTTTTTCTCATTAGTTTTGTTTTAGTGTAGAAGGCAGGCCGAGTCCTCGTTTAAACTACAAATTCCTTACACCCTTCCTAGCACAGATAACCAACTGGTAGTCTGCACAGTTGTCGCTCTTGTTATTCAGAACCTTTCTGAAAAAGTTACTTGAACCTTTTGAAAAGCATCCATGGGGAGCACCAATTTCTTCTGCTCTGTAGTTCCATCAGCCACCTTTGCTCTTCAACTTGGATGGTCGGCTTAGGTATTTCCTCTGCAGAGTGGAAAGTTCAAGCACAATATTGATAGTAAATTCTTACATGGCGTTGTATCATCTTTATGTGGAAAATGCTGTGCAAATAAGCCTCACCCGGTGGTTTCTGATCTGCAGCTTTTTCTTCCAACCGGAGGTTCTAAAACGAAATGCCTCCTGCGGATCCGAAAGGGTTAATGACACGTCTCCCTGCCCCTCACCCCAGCCGGGGCCATCCCCCTCTCAAGATCTCTGAGAAGGTTTTATGTGTCCTGGCCTCCTGACCCCGCTGGTAAACAAACACTGTTCCTACTGACGTTGGTCGCATGAAACAGATGGTTTCTCCTCCGAGTGTTTATTCAGTTTGTGTTTTCATTAGCAAGGTCGCGCTAGGAAGAGTTGAGAAGATCAGGGGATATAAAAGGGAGCCATTTCCTTTGCTGGTTTGGAGCAGCCCTGGTTAAAAAAAAAAAACAAAAACACGTGGGAAAGACGCTCATGGGACCGGAAGACACCTGGTCGGTGTTGAGTTGGCAGGAGCGGCTGGGTGCAGGCAGGCGGGCGGTGGGGGGAGCCTTCTAGAAGCAGTGCCCAGAGTTGTGGCAGAAGGAATTCGGTGTCAAGCATAGCCATCCCGGGGTCCCATCATTGTGCTTTCTGTGTATTTGTATTTGTCCTGTCCTCGCTTCCCTTGGAAGCCTGTGTAGATCCCAGGTGCCTGAGGATAAAGCGGATTCATGAGCATGGGGAGGCTGGGGAAATGGTGAGCCTCCCCCAAGGGCTAGACCGCCGAGCTGCTGGGGCTCCCGTGTCCTAATTCTCCACCACTGTCCTTGGTGGTTCCCCTTCTGTGTTAGCATCTCATGGAGACCTGCTCTTATTGCCATGCTTGGTTGGGGCTCTAGTGTGTAGGTTGTGAGCTCTGGAGGGCAGGGCCTCATGTGTTTGTTTATCATCGGGTCCTACACTTGTGGGTGCCTGGACCCAGCAGACATCTGATGTGTGTGCCCGACTGCCCACACCTACATTCAGTCCTCTGACTCGCGAACTGGAGAGGTGGTTGGTGCTGCTTTAAGGTGAGGGCGCCCATGGGAAGAGCTTTTAGTCCCTTCCCCCATTTTTGCACAGCATTAAGATAGGTCTGGGTTTGGAGCCCAGCATGCACGACACCCAATACGTCCCCCCTTCCCTGCACTTAGCACCACCTCACCTGTGCTCCCAAGGGGAAGGTTCTCCCCTCTGAGCTGTTCTTTCCCCCTTGTAAACACCACCCAGCTTTACTTTCAACACATTTACCTCTGACCCGCCAACTGTCCAAGGGCCCCCGTGGCTCTTCGTGGGGGCCCTGCTCTCTCTCCTTACAGTGCTTGTCGTCTGAACCTCTAATTAGACTTTGGACCACGGGCTCTAATCTTCCTTTCTCCTTAATTAGTTCCTTTATGACCCTGCTTGAGACTCCGTTTACTTATCTGCAAAATGGTTTGGTCTAGATGATATTAAAGGCTTTTTTCCTCCCTTTTTTGGAAGCTGGGACTCTGCATTGACATCCTTGTTGATGGATTGTTTAACTTTTCAGGACGAGTATTTGTTAATTGCCTGGGCAGATGGGTAAACTCTTTGAGAAAAGGAACTTCTTTTTAAAAACAAACAAGGGCGCCTGGGTGGCTCAGTCGTTAAGCGTCTGCCTTCGGCTCAGGTCATGATCCCAGGGTCCTGGGATCAAGCCCCGCATCGGGCTCCCTGCTCAATGGGAAGCCTGCTTCTCCCTCTCCCACTCGTGCCCTGCCTGTGTTCCCTCTCTCACTGTCTCCCTCTCTGTCAAAAAATAAAATCTCGTAAAAAATAAAACAAACAAAAACAAAAAACCCCAAAACCCAAAAACAAACCCCCCCCCAAAAAACAAAAAAACAGCCAAACGTGATTGGACACAGAAGTTACTGTTACCTAGTAGGTACTAAAAAAGAAGAAAAAAAACGTGGGGAGGGTGAACAAGTGTGCTGTGATTTATATATAATATGTTACTTGTGGAGCATCAGAAAATGTCAGTATTTAATTTGTGAGTGTGTGTTGGGGGGGTTACTTACATAAATCTCACCAAACTAAATTGGGCTAAACTATATTGAGTTGACAGTGGAAAATAGAAGATTGAAAGAAATCAGTTATTTTCTAGACAACATTATTAGTAGGTAATCAGTTCGTTGAAAACAAGAGACCTCTAAAATTTTTAAGAAATCATTGGCATGTCCTAGTAAGAGTCGACAGAGGTTGGGTTTTTTTTTTTTTTTTTACTGGGGGCAAAATGATCTGTTAGCTCAGACCTACTTAGGCGTCTCTTATGGTCCATCTTTTTTTTTTTTTTTTTTAGTAAAGGTTTTATTTATTTGAGAGGGAGAGAAAGTATGAGTGAGTACAAGTGGGGGAGGGGCAGGGAGAGGGAGAAGCAGGCTCCCCGCTGAGCAGGGAGCCCAATGACTCTGGGCTGGACCCTGGGCTCCATCCCAGGGCCCCAAGATCATGACCTGAGCTGAAGGCAGATGCTTAACCGACTGAGCCACCCAGGCGCCCCTCTTATGGTCCATTCCTAAATGATTAAACATTGATTTCATTTTCTTTTGAAATGAAACTCATTCAATACCTTTCACTGAAACTGGGGTTGACCTTTGAGAGCTTGTTCTCCAAGTGCTTGGGTTCTGTGAAAGGTCTTAAATAGTCCTAGAATTTTAAGGCTGTCTTCGTCAGCTTGAGCTCAGAAAAAGGACACAGACAAGTTTGTCTTTAAAGCTCCGCATTTCCTCGGTGGACCTCCCCTTGACACCTCACCCAGAGCAACTGTGTCTTTAGGGAAGCAGGCTCCTTTTCTCTCTTGGTCTTTTTTATTTTGAATGAATTTTGTGTCCTGCCCCCCTTTACCCCACTTCTTTGTTTCTATTTCAGCCATCTTAGAGAAGGTGCCCTTTTGGAAAAGCTGCTGAAAGTCGCTTTTATTTATTTATTTTGTCCCCAAAGAGATGGAATATATATTTAACTGAAGGTCTTGGGTGGGGGGGGTGGAATAGATCTTTCTTAGAAGTGTTGTGCTTCTCACTCCCCTGGAATTACAAGCCCCTGGCAGTGGGATGAGCTGTTTGCTCCAGTGGATCCAGATTAGAGTGATGCTAGGAGGCAGATAGGGGTCCCAGGACTACTTGGTTTTTCGCTTTTCTTTTCTTTTTTTTGCATGAAATATACTTGGAAGGGGGTGGGGGAGAGGGAGGAGGAGGAGGGTGGGGAAGGAGTTGGTGGTCTTGAGACCTGAATAAAATTTAATTGGCCATTTAAAACCAAGAAGGGAGCAATGAGCTGGGTTAGCTAGCTTTAAAGCAGCTTCGGTTTGAATCTGAATGAGGGGAAGAAATCTCCCCAGTTCACTCAGCTTTTTAAAAATAAGTCTGTGTTTCTTTCCTTATCTGTGTTGCTTTTGGCTCTTTTTATTAGCAGAGTTTCTGAAAGAGTATTTTATGTCTACTCTGCTTTGCATCATCCTTTCTGTGTTTTATTTAACTGGAACGATCAATGGTGCTGTCTGGGTCTGGCCTCGTGAGGTTACGTTTAAAGGCTGTTTTAATAGATTAAAACTTTTTTTTTTTAATAAATCATTTCAGCCTAATACTGTTAGCCTTCCTTTCTGGCTCCTTGAAGCCAAGAATAGAATTTAGATGTTGGCCCGAAATGTGTGTGTGCTCCCCTTTCAACTTGGGCTTAGATGCTCGTGATCAAAGTCTGCTCTGTGGCTCTGATTGCAGGAATTCCATACAGCTGTTGACTCTTTTCTCCCTGAAAAGTCTCTCAGTAGAACCTCATAAATTAAAAAAAAAAAAAAACAAAACCCTGTAATTGAGAATGTCTGTATCTGACTTTAAAATGGGCCAATATGCTGAGTAAACACAGGGAGTTTGAGAGCTGCTTTCCGGCCCCCCCCTTTTAATTGGAGATAATAAATTTTCTAATTCCAAGAAACAGAAGGGTGAGAGGGGAAAATCCAGGACACTGGATCCTGGCTTCTTCATCACTCAGTGGCTGCATGGCTCTGGATGGGGAGATGACCATTCTCTCCGCCTATCTCCTCCCTAAGGGTGGAGGATGCCTGCCTCCGAGGAAACACCCCCTCGTAGAGCCCAGGACTCGAATCAGCTTAAGAAAGTCTGTCTTTTTTGTCTTCCTAGCCTGCTAAGCTTTAGTGTCTGGATTGTTCTTTAGCAGAATTGAGATTGTGCTTTCATTGTAGAGGCTGTTGGTTAGGTGAAATGGGGGGGGGCGGGGGAGAGTATGAAAGTACTTTAAGATAAAATGAAAATAGCATGCTTGTGGTGGATGGGATAACAACCCCCCCCCACCCCACCCCCCACCCCTTAGCTTTCTACAGAGTCTCACATTTGATTTGAGCTTGCTTTCTTTGTCCTAAAATAGAGATGTAGCCCAGGTGGCTTTCAAAGGTCTTTAAGAATGAAGTACCACTTGGGGAGGTGTGGTGAATTCTTAGTTTCCGACAAACACATTTACTGCCTTTTTTTTTTCCTTTTTCCAAAAACTTCTCTGCAGCTTCTCCGAGCCTCAGTTCGTACAGCTTTGAAATAGAGGGGGGTGTTCTTATTAGCTTAATTTTCATGTGTGTTCCTGCACAGGCTGCCTGAAGGATTTCAAGCTGGATGCGGGCTGTTGTCAAGACTTCTAGGGAGGCCCTTCGTGGTGCGGGCTCTGTGAGGCCTTTGAAGGAAGTGCTTAGCTGGCGAGATACTCCTGTGTTTGAATGTTAGTGTGAAATATGAAAATAAATCACACTGATATTTAAATTACCGGTTTTTAGGATTCCCTCATTTGTTGTCTTCCGTCTCGTTGAGCATTTGAGTTGGACCTTCGTTTTAACTGCTGAGAAAGGGCATGGAATGATTTGAATCCATTTGGGGATCTTCTGTAAGTGAGCAGTTCTGAAAGTCTTTAACACTTCATAACTGTAAGCGAGCGCTTTTTGGGTTTCTCTGTCCTCATTTATATAAACAGGAAGCTAGACTAGATACCCACAGTGGAATTCTGTGGCTCTGGTGTTGTTTTATGGAATGTGATCTGGAAACACGATAGGAGTTGCACCAGTGTTTATGAGCACACAAGGCAAGGTGCTGCTGGTGATAAGAAAGTGACTAAAAATGACTGCCTTTAAAAAAAATCCATGTGTTAGACATTGTGCTGGTAAGTCTGTCCTTATGGTCTCTCTTTTGTGGCTGAGCAGTGAACCTCTGAGCTGGGCATGAATGAGGCTTGGGAAGCAGGAAGGACTTGACTTGGTCTGGGTCACAGAGCTGGGGAGAGGAGGGAGCTGGGTCCTGCCCCTGCATTCCCTACACTTAAGCCCTGCTTTCCCTACACCATGAGATTGTCCAGGGCCATGAGTAGCCCTCTGGAAAAGCCAGCAGGTCCGTTGTACCGGCCCCCAGCGCATGCTGGTGATAGGCGCCCTTAGGTGGGGAGGTAGGTGGGAGGATGGATTGAATGGGGCTAAGCCTGCAGGAGGAATGCCCAGTTACCAGAAGCCTTGCAGTGTTTGTCCACATGGTGTCTACCAATACAGACTCTGGATGGAATGCCCAGGCAAGAGAAGACCCAGGAGAAATCGGGGAGGTAGAATTGATAGGACTTGGCAGCTCATGGGATGGGAGCACCCAGAGAGTGGGAGACCGTGCAGCCCTTGGGTTTGCAACTTGGGTGGCTCCGTGCTGTCACAGAAGACGGGGGAATCACCTGGCACAGGCCTTTGCGTGACAACCGTTGAACTAGAAATCATGTCTTCCGGTAGTTGACATGAAAGGAACCTTAATAATGTTGCTAATAAAAGGCCCTGCCTCCTTCATCACAAAGAAGAATCTGTGACTCTGTAAATGAACCTCTGTGATTCACGGTGATTATGTAAATTGTGCAGACTGGAAGTATCAGATGGAGGTTGATTGCTTGGTTTCCATTTATACTAGGAAAATTCTGTTTACTCTTTGCATTTCCATTTCCTTGTCATCCAGGAGCGACTCTGTTCAGCCTGCCCCGCTGAAATGAAGGGAAAGCCTTTAAGTCCAGGGTCTTGAAAGCATCCTGCTCCAAATCATTAGATAGGAAGGGGGTGATAGCGGTCATGAGCTTGCTGTTTAATTGTGCTGCAGTTTACTTATGAAGTGTAGCACTGAGTGCCTTTGGCTGTTTGGTCATCTTTCAGGGGTCACTTGTCAGTATCTGTTTCTGTCTGCAAACTGAACACAAATGCTCAGTTACCTTTGGTCTAAATAGAAGGCTGAATGTTTACAGCATTGAAAAGCAAGACCAAAGAGTACTTGTCGAGTTACTGGAGTATTGAAACAATACCTTTTTTTATGGTTAAAATCTGTATTCGTTTCCTAGGGTTGCTGCCCACAATACTATAGACTGGAGGCTTCGACAACAGAAATATATTCCCTCTCCGTTCTGGAGGCCAGAAGTCCAAGGTCAAGGTGTCCACAGGGTTGGTTCCTTATGAGAGAGAATGCACTCCATGCCTTTCTCCTAGCTTCTGTGGTGGTGTGCTGGTGGTCTCTCGTGTTGTTCGGCTGGTAGATGGGACGCCCCCATCTCTGCCTCCATGTTTCCATGGCCTTCCCCCTGTGTTGGGTGACTGTCTCCAAATTTTATTTTTATAAGGACACCGGCCCTACAGGATGAGGGCCCCAGCCCTAATGACCTGATTTGAACTAGATTAGCTCTGTAAAGGCCCTATTTCCAAATTGAAGTCACATTCTAAAGTAGTGGGGGGCGGAGGGATTAGGCCTTCCAACGCATGAATCTTGGGGAACCCAGTTCAACCCATAACAAATGCATAGTTAACATTGAGAGAACGGAGGAAAAAAATCTGTTTCACCCTGAGCTTCAAGACGCCTTTTTCTTAGCACACCTGTTAAAAATAAAACACTTAAGGGGTGCCTGGGTGGCTCAGTTGGTTAAGCGTCTGCCTTCGGCTCAGGTCATGATCCCAGGGTCCTGGGATCGAGCCCCGCATCAGGCTCCCTGCTCGGCGGGGAGTCTGCTTCTTCCTCTCCCTCTGCCCCTCCCCCTGCACATGCTTGCTCTCTCTCAAATAAAATCTTAAAAAAAACAAAAACAAAAACAAACACTTCAGGCTTTGATCTCACTGAACAGTTAGTAGAAAGATTTCCTTTTTGATAGTTTTTTGGGGAAAAAAAGGGGGGGCAGTTAAAACTCTTTGTAAGACTGACTTCTAATTTAAAGCAATCCTCCATTTCTGATGTCTGAGTATGTGCCCCTTAACTAGGAACAGAAATGAGAAATAAAAGGCATCTGCGACCGCTCTCAGGATCCTGGGGACACATGAATGTGATGGATGTCCAATAATAAATATTTGGTAACGTTTTAATGAAAGCCCGTGCTTTCAACATTCTGTGATCCCCCCGCTCCCCCGTCAGTGGTGGCATGGAGTTGGCTTTCTGAATCCTACTTGATCTGCCTCTGCGTCTCGTCCCTCCCATGACCCCTGCTCTTCGCCCTCGGGGCGACCTCCTCTTCCTCACTGAGGCCTTGCTCCCGGTTCAGAACCCGGTGACTTAGCACGCGGGGGTGGGGTGGGGTGTCCCTCGCCTTGCTGGGCTTCTGGCGGTGGCCACCGCTCCTTCTCGGCGGCAACACCAGCCAGTGAAGGGCTGTTGGAAAAAATGACAGCGTAGCAGGGACTGTGGCTGCCCTAGGTGTCCAGCCTCCGATCCTACCTGGTCACTGGAGCTTCCCGGCTCCTCTAATGGCAAGTCCTTGGTCGCCGATTTGCTGTGTCCGCGGTGGCTCCGGCTGGTCATCCTAGTGCTTTCCAGCCAGCGCGCACTCTCTCCTGCGGCCCCCCACAGGAGTCGTCACCATTAGGTTTGGAGGGACTGGTTCTCAGGCCGCTCATGGTGTGGCCAGCAGGAGTGACGGCCATTGCCAGGCCCCAGCAGGGCCAGGAAGGAAGGAGAGGAGAGGTGGGTGATGAAGAGCCCACCTCTGTTCCTGACCACCCAGCTCCTATCAGTGTCCCCTGTTGCTGAGCCCACCCAGAAGCCCACAAACGAGGGAGCCGTGGGAGCAGGCTGTCCTGGCCAGTCAGCAGGAGCAGAGGAAGAGCCAGGACACCCCATCTCTTAGGGGATGACCAGGCCTGCCACCTCCCAGAGAAAATGAAGACCACCAGGTGTGGCTTCCTCAGGCTCCTTCCTCCAAGCTTCTGCTTGTCTCGTTCTTCCTGTGCCTTCACTTCCAGCCCTGGGTGAGGGGTTCCTCTTTACACCCTCTGACCCCTCCATCCCGCATCCCATCTCCTGCCGGACCTTGCTTCACCTGGCAGACACCAACACGGATACCTCTGTTCACCTAGAAAGCCCATGATTCACGGACATCATGCGATTTTACCAGTAGAATCCAAATGACGAAGATAAAAAAGCCAGCCAGAGTCGTGTGTGGTTCTAGTGTACCCAGAATAGGAGTCGAAACAAAACTCTGTCACTGTTAGCTATCTGATTCTCCCTCGGCCTGACTGAGTGCTTTCTATAAGTACGGAGATGACCTGTTCTGTTGGAGCTGTTAAGGGGGACATCTGGTTTTGTAACCCAGTGCTGGGAAGTACTCTTCTCCTTCGTTAGCTGGGGTTTGGCTGTATTTACCAGCTCCCCGCGTCCAGGTAGGTGTCACAGGGATGACTAGTGTCCCTGTTTGCTGACCACATGATGAAACGTCGGGGCTCCCACCACCGCTCCCACCCAGAGCTCTCCTGGTTTGTTAAGCTCTTGCCCATTATTCCCCTCTCAAGAGGAAACCCTCATTCCAAGCGAAGTCCTAGTGTTTGCTTGCTGAACCCCTAATAACAAAGACAGTCTGTCTCCTTCCCCACCCCACCCCCGCCTTCCGTTCCCAGGGCAATTTCTCTAAGGTGGGCTTTTCCATTAGTGCCCACTGCCACCTTCTCTCTTGAAGCTCCTAAGAGCGACACAGCAGTCTTAGAAAAGAAAACTCTAATTTTCTCCAGAAAACTGGTTCAGCAAGACCCTGCCAACAGCCACTTGGCGTCCTGCCAACCTGTTGAAGAGAGGTTCTGTGTGGGTACTGAGCTGCATTGCTTAGCTTCCAAAATTATTTTTTGCCCTCTGTCTGGCTCCAGAAATGCTTGACGAGGGGCCTGGGGAGTTGGTTTTGTTTTTGGTCATTGTTTGGTGGTACACAAGGTACTAGACTAAAGTTCTTTCTCTCTGTGCCCTGGACCCACACGAACCCTCTGGGCTGTCCGTGGTGTTTGTAAGGCTTGCTGGCCGCACCTTCTGCTGTGGCCTCGAGGGGACACTTGAGATGTAGTCCACTTCCTGGGCTCCTTTGTCACTTAATGACTCAGTCTGACATTTGTTGAAATAGAATGTGTTAGTTTGCTTGGGCTGCGGTGACCAGGGACCACAGACGGGGTAGCTTCAACAACAGAAACGTATCCTCTCTCAGTTCTGGAAACCGGAAGTCAGATCAAGATGTCGGCAGTGTTGGTTTCCTTCTGCGGCCATGAGGGAGAATCTCTTCCAGGCCTCTCGCCTAGCTTCTTGGTGGTTTGCTGATGATCTTCTGTGTTCCTTGGCTTATAGATGGCTCTCTGCCAATCTATGCCTTCATCTTCGCTTGGTATTCCCTGTGTGTCTGTCTGTCTCCCAGTTTCTCCCTTTTTCTGAGGCCACAGTCCTCCTACTGGTTTAGGGCTCACCCTATCCTAACTTGATCATCTGCAAAGACCCTATTTCCAAATAAGGTGCTGGGGATTAGGACTTGAATGTGTGGATTTTGTTGAGCCCTAATTCAGCCCATATGTACAGTGACTTTTCATTGTTCAGCTTCTTTATGAAACTTCATTTGAGAAGTGGTTGGGCCATTTGTTACCGTGGCTCCTGGCTTTGCAACTTATGTACCCGGTTTTCTGCTCTGGTTCCTTTGGAGCTCATCGTAGGATAGGACATTTTCCGAGTATGTGGAGGAGACTTTTATCACCCAAAACTATTCTTAAATCACACATATGCATGATTGAAATAAGATCTGTAGTATGAGCGGCTCCACTAGATGAGGAATCTTGGCTGTTTCAGTCAAGTGAACCACAGGAGTAGGTTGGTTTTGTGTAATTTTCCTTCCTCCCCCAGCATTTTTCTGTGAATCTGTAATGGGAGAGTGCTAGCTTGAAAGTCACTGAGGAGCACCTCCCCACATCATCCTGTTGCGTTTCTAACATCATTCGCTGGTTCTGGCTAGTATCCCTCCCTTTGATGTCTTGGTCCAGATTGAAAACACAAGGCTTTATTGCTGTCCCAGTATTCTCTCAGTCTTCAAATGGTTATGCCAAACAACATCACCAACCATTAAAGAAATGCAAATCAAAATCACAGTGACCTATTCCTTCCCACCCATTAGGATGGCTGCTATCAAAAGAACCAGAATCTAACAAGTGTTAGGTGAGGATGTGCAGAAATTGAAACCCTTGTGCCCTGTTGGTGGGGATGCAATATGGCAGCCATGATGGAAAATAAGGCAGTTCCTCAAAAATTAAAACCTAGAATTACCGTATGATCTAGTGGTGCTACTTCTGGGTAGATATCCAAAAGAACTGAAAACAGAATCTTGAAGAGAGATTGGTATGCTGTGTTCATTACAGCATTATTCACAGTAGCCAGGAGGTAGAAGCCACCCAAGTGTGTGTTGATGGATGAGCGGCTGACATGTAGTATATACATCCTATGGAATATTTAGTCTTAAAAGGGAGGAAATCCTGTCACATGCTGAAACATGGATGAACCTTGAGGACATAAAGTGAACTAGGTCACAAAATGACAAATACTATATGAATCCACTTATATGAGATACCAAGAGTAGTCCAATTCATAGAGACAGTAAGTAGAGCAGTGGGGCTCGGGAAGGGGAAGTGGAGAGCTGTTTTGGGGAATGTAGTTCCAATTTTTGCAAGATGAAAAAGTTCTGGAGATCTACGTGAATATACTTAACACTAGTGAACCGTACACACTTAAAGAGCGTTAAGCTCAGAAGTATCGTTATATAGGTTTTTTAACCACAATTAAAAAAAAAACTTGGAAACTAGTTAAAATAGCCACAGCCGATTTTGGCTCTTAAGAAAAAACAGTCTGGCCCTTCATTTCTGCTGTGTTTAGATGACCCGTCACAGTGTACCTGCTGGGGCTCAGGGGCTATTGAAATAGGATCAGCTGTGGTGGAAGGGTTTGGAGGTGGGAACAGACTTGTTAAAATAAGCTAAAATCCTAGCTCCTAAGTATGTGATCTCCGCTCTGTAGATGACTGATGGAGATACTTCAAAAACATCCAAGGTGACGTTGAAGTTTCGCTAACCTTCACAGCATCGTTTGGTGTCGGCATTGATCGCTTGATTATGTGTCATTAGTTATCATTTTATGGCTCTCGCCTCCCACAGAAATGTTAACATTCCTTTAAGGCTGGGGCTGGGTTCTGGGTGACCTCCATGGTGCTTGTGGGTTTCTTGCACATGCCAGGAGTAAATAGCTAATAGACCGTTTTTGTCCATTGATCTACTTGGGGGACCTTCAAATCACTTTGTCCTATGTGTCACCTCACCTCCAGGTGCCTTGTTGGCTGGGTCTTGGGTTACCTCATGATTGAGAACACGTTGCAAAAACAATTTCAAAAATGATCCTGAAGTTACTGAAGGTGTTAACGTTCAAAGATGCCAATGTCATTTATTTTCTAGCAATTTCTATGTGCATTGACCAGTTGAATAAGTTTCTCACAAACGGAATCTTTTAATATTGCATAAAACCTGTCTTTAAGTAAGCAAGCTAAGTGGTATCTCTTTGCTGCACTTGGCACGCCGATCTGCAGTTAAATATTATTGAGTAACGTATGACATTCCAAGCGGAGAGCTGCCAAGACATACCATTTGGACCTTGTTCTAATTAATTCCCTGCAAATGATAAATTTTCTGTTCTTTGCCCTTCTGCCCACATTTTCTCCTCCTTTGCAGAGATTCATCTGACAGTGAACATGAAACAAGTAAAAAAAAAAAAAATACATTTATCCTGCTTGTGTTGTAGCATTTGGAAACCTGTAGGCAAGAATTTTTTTTACAAGAACTTTTAAATTTGTGTCCCCAAAGTATAGCATTCGGGTAAATTTTCCTGGTATGAAATCCTTTTTACTTATATTTTATTCGTGGCTTGAGGCCTCTGAGTGACAGTGTAAACTCTTAACTTAGGGCAGTGATAGGACATAACATAATCTCAAAGAAGTGTTTTTCTTAGAGGATAAGGTCACAGGACATTAACAAAAACCAGAAGGGAGATGTCAGCGCGCTGGTAGAAAGACATGGGACTTGCAGTTTCTCACCTGAGTTACAAGGCCCCCTTTATCTCTACTGTGTTGCCTGTTACAGGGTAGAGAAATGGAAAAAGTTGATTGAATATATAATTTTAGTATATGAGCGTTTTAAGAATTATTCAGAAAGAAAGCATTCTTTGAAAGCCAAGTTGTGATGGTCTAATGTTTTCTTGCAGGTTACATAATGGTCAGTGGTCATGCCTAAGAGCCAAGGGGCTGTGGGGTAAATGAGTCATTGCCTTTTATTTACCTTAGAGACCTGGGTACCATCCTCCACCCCCCAACCCCCGCCAAGAGATTTAGGCATCATTGAAAAGACTGTCATTATCCACAAAGCTGCCATAATAGCTCATTTTAGTAATTGCTTGTTAACATGATAATTTTGAGCATTAGAGGTTTTGGCATCTTTGAACAGGTTCTGGGATTTAGTGAGCACCAGACAAACATTTGGTCTTTAAACACAGATTAACCCTAAAACCTTTTGAAGCTCCTTAATACTTAGGTCTACAGTAATCTGTGTTCATTGTAGAAAATTGGGAAAATGCATAAAAGTGTCAAGGAAAAAAAATCAACTAGACAAAGGTATTGATATTGTATGGTATTTCCATACAGTCGTCTCTGGTTTGCAAGCCACAGAAAATGACCATGCCTAGTGTCAGTAAAGAAGGGGGCTGTTGAAAGGTCTCTGTGGCAGCTCTGCATGACCAGATGGCATGGATGTGAATAATGGTGAGCCAGGCACCTGCTCCATCCGTCTTCTAGAATATCTTTTTCTAAAACAAGACCTATTGTATATATTGGGTGTTCCTCCATCTCTCCCCCTTGGGAAGCATAGTGATGGTTGGAGGGATTGGCAAAGAGGAGGAAGCTCAGGGTGTAGGGGATGCATCCAGAGAAATGACCTCTAGCTTGTCCGCAGCTATGTGATTACTGGGGAGAGGTCTAGCGATTCACTGTGGTGAGCCTGGGAGCAGGGAGCACCGCAAAATACTCCCTGGGCCAGGCTGATACTTGGACAGAAGACGGAGTGAATTCTTAAGATCTGGGCCATGGGAGTATAGAAAGGTGACAGCAGACAAATAGAAACTGGACAAACTTGCAGTCAGGGGAGGAGAACAGAAGCAATAAAGCAGTTAATAGGGCGACATAGAGATCTGCCCATTGAGGTACTATTTTGTAACCTATTTCTCTTGCAGTCTTTGGATTCGTAAAGGGACTGGAGTATTTTCTTCCTGTTGTAGAAAATAAAATATCCTCTCTAAAATTTGCCTTTTTGCTTCACTAATGTCTCCATGAATCTTTAGGGCCCTATTGTTTTCCTTCGGTCTCCTTTGTCCAGTTAAGTCTTCTTTGTTGCAGACCATGGTTTGGAGTGCAGGGACTTCAGACTTTATTTACTGTTCTTTTGGAAGAGAACTGCTAGGGTTTGTAGGGAAAAAATGTTCATCAAAAGTAGTGTGCAGATTTCCGTGCTGCAACAGTAGATTTCATAAGTTGGCACTAAGGTGCCTCATTTAACGAGGCATGTAAAGATCATTTACTTACAGATTACATGTCTGTTGGGAATGCAGTGCTTTGAAACTTTGTGGTGTGAATGTTTTTGATAGTATTGCCTGATTTTCCCAGAAAAAGCCCGTAATAGCCTCCCTGTCTATGGAAGATCAAGTGAGGACCCCAAGAAGGCCTTCCGTGGTGTGTCTTGTCCCGTAGAAGGCCCACATGTTCAAGGGCTTCTGTTTGGAGGCTTGCATGTCCCCCTAGGTCCCATGGCTGCAGGGTTTGTGCTTCTAAGTGAGCAGTGCTGCCTTGGATTTAACTCTCTGGCCTAGTGGGTGGGCTTTTCTTAGCAAGTTAGTGATGGTTGAGAACATTGGCAAAGTATCCCATTCAGCCCATTTTATATTTATGCAGAGTTCTTTGTTGAAATAAAGGGATGGTTTAGCTTTAAGAATGGGTGGTGTTAATAAGTGACCTCTTTTTTCCTGAGTTCAGAGCCAACTGAGAGACGCATGTTATCTGTGGATGGCCACAGTGTTAGTCCAATGACTGGTAAACACCAGGCCTCCATGCTGATCACCGTGCCCTGAACTAGACTCCCCACTCAGTCACTGGCATGCCCAGCCCCGTCCCCCAAAGTCACCCATCTGATAGATACAAATTCTCCAGGGAAGGGGCAAGTGAAGGGTACCTAGGCCAACCAGTGTCCCCGCATAAGGAACCACTACAAGGTAATGGTGTTTAAATGTTCAAGTCTTGTAGGAAGGTTCTATGTATGTAAAGAAGTTGACCTCTTAGGGGGAAGAAACCAAAAAGCTTTCGGACTCACCACTCAATTCATTGGGGGAAGTTTTAAATTGCTAAAGAAGATTCTTCCTTCCTTTCAAAATTCAAGTTGTGGTCAAGGAATGACATGTGATTCAGACTTGTTAGGGTATTAATTCATTTGGAATCTCTGCCCGTGCGCAGATGCCAGGAGGTATTTGGATTTTCCTCTCCCATTTCCTGGGTACCTCAGGGAAGCCCTGGCTATCGAGGACTCCTATTTCTTTCTCAAGTCTGAAATTGAAAAGTTGAGAAAGTTACTATCCCTTGGTGTATATATGTATGTCCACATTTGGCTCTGAGGATTTCTTCCCCAATCAGGGAAAAGTTTGAATTTGCAACCAGGTTGTCAATTTACTAAACTCATCTGTTAAAAAAAAAGCCCCGGGCTTAGATAGTTTGACAGCGAGTATAGAAAGAATAGGTACTTTCTAAAATATAAAAATAAAAATATAATACATACTGCTATATGATATGGCCTCAAAACCTAACATAGATGATATGGAAAAGGAAAGTATAGGTCAGTTTTACTAATGAATGCAACAATTATAAATACAATTGAATTAAATTTACAAATTAATACCACGTGTGATATTTTTTTCAAATGTCAGCACGACTAAGGTTTATTGCATCCTCCTCCAAGGATTGTTCAACATTAAGGAATCTTTCAAAATACTAAAAGAACCAAACCTTTAGATACTAAAAATGTCTAATAGTTGTTTTTAGACATGCTTTTTAACATCTGAATGAAATCGGAATAGATAGAAATGACTTAAGGGGCGCCTGGGTGGCTCAGTTGGTTGGGCGACTGCCTTCGGCTCAGGTCATGATCCTGGAGTCCCTGGATCGAGTCCCGCATCGGGCTCCCTGCTCGGCGGGGAGTCTGCTTCTCCCTCTGACCCTCCCCCCTCTCATGTGCTCTCTCTCATTCTCTCTCTCTCAAATAAATAAATAAAATCTTTAAAAAAAAAAAAAAAAAAAAGAAATGACTTAAATATGAAGACTGGTTACCAAAATCTAGCAACATTCAATTACATGGTGAAATACTAAAACTGTTCCCATTAAAATCAACCAAATACACGATTGTCTTCTCACTATTTCATAGTATTTTGAAAATTGTAACTTCTAAGAATAAGTTGCAACTTAAAAGTTTAACTTAAAGAACAATAAGGAACTGGGAAGGTTAGAAGTGCGGGTGGGGGGTTTGGGGTGGGGTGGATAGGGGAGAATTATTTTTCGAAGCTTGTCATTCTACACTTTAAAACCCAAGATAATCTTTTAAGTATGTTTTGAATTAAGTAAATTTGGATGAGTAAATAAAAGAAATATATAGAAATTAATGGCTTTTTTTCATCCTTGGAATAACCACTTGGGGGTGGGACAAAGTTCAGAATTGTGACTAAGAGTGAAAACTACTTAGACATTTTACTAGGAGGAAACATAAGAAAAATGTAAAACTTTATGGAAGAACTTTTAAAAATGAGATCTAGGTGGTGGAGGAATATACTGTACTCCTGGGTGGGGAGACCGTATCCTCAAATACCAGTTCTCTCGTGGGAATTGACCTATTTTCTCCTCTTCCCGTCAGAGCACTGCAGTTTCTTGAGGATCCCCTCACTTGAGGCAAAGTGATTTTTAAGTTCCTGTGAGAGAAATGGGTGAGACTCACCAAGATGTTTCTGAAATACGTAAAATGGGCCTCGCTCTTTAGGATGTAAGAATTTCAGAGCCACTGTAATTAAAATAGCGGGTACTAGCACAGAAATGAGTCTGAGTACTTACGGGAAATGATATATGGGAAAAGCATATTTAAATTGGGGGAGAAAAGAATGTTTTACTTAATAAATGGCATTGGCCTGCTTAGCTATCCATTTGGAAGAAAAATTTAGATTTTTTTGATCTCCTACCAGATACAGGAAAAACTTTGAGGTGGATTAAAGCTCTAGCTCTAAATGTAAAAATAAAACATTAGGAAAACATTTGGTAAACTATTTAGATAGCCTTTGGTTATATAGGAAACTGAGACCGTAACGGAGAAGATGAGTAATACATACCAATTCATTCATTCATTCAGTTTGCTGCCAGAAATGCACACCAACTTCAACCTAATTTGACTGTCTCCACATCCCAGGCTGGTTATTAACTGGTACCTAATCAATCCATTTATATCTATAATAATTCATGTTATAAATTTTTAATAAACACTTTTAATGTCAGTAAAACAATTCACCAAGGGTGCTGTAGATACTTGGAGGAATTGAAGTTGCTACATTAATCCTATATTTACTGAAATTCCATTAGTAATTGCAAAGTTATGGCTAAACTTTGGAGCCAATCAAGTAGGTGGATGAGAAAGTCCTTTTTGACTTAAGACCTAATGTTGTCTCTCCACTCTCCCCCGCCTCCCCCCATATCCGGGGCACCTCGCCACATTTTTCCTTCCTTCCAGATACATTAGGCCAGAGCTTCTTGTAGTCAGAGCGTAATCCATCTATCTTGACCTTTGTTTACACAATAGACCTTATTTTAAATTCTGTCTGTTCTTGCAGCCTGTTTTGCTTGTGTTCTCCATCAGTAATCTACTTCTAGATTGGGGTTCTAACGAAAGGAGAGAGGGAGAATTAATAGATGTGCATGTATTTGCACTAAAGTGTCTTTTTTTTTTTTTAAAGATTTTATTTATTTATTTGACAGAGACACAGTGAGAGAGGGAACATGAGCAGGAGGAGTGGGAGAGGGAGAAGCAGGCTTCCCGCTGAGCAGGGAGCCCGATGCGGGGCTCAATCCCAGGACTCTGGGATCATGACCTGAGCTGGAGGCAGACGCTTAACGACTGAGCCACCCAGGTGCCCCATGCACTAAAGTGTCATATTGGACACTTAGGATTGTGCCGGCTCCCCACGAGTGGTGGGGGTGGGGAGAAAAATAAAGGGTTGGAGCTGTAATAGGTGGAACAGAAGAGTGCATCTGAGAATATTTTTTATTTACGCCCATTAATCCTCAGATTAATGAAAACACTCTTACAAAAGTGTGCATGTATATACACATAGATGCACTCATTCGGTGCCATATATAAAAATGTAAGCGCTAATTACCTGGCACAGCTCCTTAAAAATAACAAGCAGTTTTATTTTGAGTTACGCATGATTAGTGAAACTCCGACTCTGTGTAGGCATCCCAAAGAATGTTACTTGAGGGAGGTGGAAGGAAAGAGAAGTTAGAACATGTCCTTGCTTCTCTGAGAAAGAGACCAAAGAGGGGCTCCTGATTCTGGTTGGATCTCCGGTTTTCTGTGTTCTCAAGGTCTTCGGCTCAATTCTGCAGAGGAGAATGTGTTCTCAGTCCATCTCAGCAGCAGAGCCACGGCTGCCCCCCTCTGCCCACCTGGGGTGGGAGGAAGGCTGGCCCTTCCTCCTACGCCCTTCAAGAGAGCAGCCACCCCCACTGCAGAGGCCAAGGGACCCACAAAACCAGTTTCTTCTGTATCTGCTAACTTCAGTTCCTGGCAGACGTTGTCTGTACTTAACTGCGGACCCGGTCCTCCCTCGTTGCCTCCGTTCTCCTTTATGAGCTGAGCATCTTCTTGGTCAACTGCCTGAGAAATGTCTTTTGCTGCAGTTGACTCCAAATTAGCTGTTTTTCTTTAACCTTTCTTCTTTTTCACTTTTCTGGGATGTGGGCACCTTTCCCATTTTCTAGAACAAAGGAAGTCCTTGGAAGACCAGGCTGTCTTTACTGAAGGTGGAAGGACCCTGCCAACCTCGTTGTCTCCCTTCCTGCCAGAGCACAACCCCCGACCCAAGGAACAAGAGTGATCGGACACCATGTACTCTCCAAGGCTGAGGTTGGGGGGAGCCGGTGTTGGGGTGCTGAGTCTCCAGGCATCGTGTCCGGTTGGATGGGCTGTGTCTCTAGATGATGATGGAGACAGGCCCACTGCTGGGGGGGAGACGGTGGCATCAGGAGAGGGGTAGAGGAGGAGCCCTTTTGGGCAGAGTCAGGCGTGGAATTTAGAACAGCTTGAGCTGAGGTCTTCTGTAGTTACTCCTAGGAGGATCCAGAAAATTTGAAGCCTGGGGTCTTGGTGTGTTTTAAAGCCATTAATTAATTAATGAAGCTCTTTGGCTTGTAAGAATTACCCCAGTGTTGGGGCACCTGGGTGGCTCAGTTGGTTAAGCGACTGCCTTCGGCTCAGGTCATGATCCTGGAGTCCCGGGATCGAGTCCCGCATCGGGCTCCCTGCTCAGCAGGGAGTCTGCTTTTCCCTCTGACCCTCCCCTCTCTCGTGCTCTCTCTCTAGCTCATTCTCTCTCAAATAAATAAATAAAATCTTTATTAAAAAAAAAAAATTACCCCAGTGTGGTAAGTACTAAGAATTTAGAGATCGAATCTTCCATGTTGAAATGAGGGTGGGGGAGGACACAGCGGGGATCTGGACACTCGGAGCAGTATCTGAGCCCGACCCCTCACATGTGAGGGGAATGGCTGGCTGGCTTTGGACTCTGGTGCTCCTATGTGCAGCCTCCTGCCCCCACCCCCCCGACCTCCCTCCCTGTGCGGACAAGGGCCGTCCTGCTCCTGACCCAGTTCTGCTGGCAGCTTTGGCTGCCCTTTGGGTCCTCCATTCTCTCTTTTGGGTCTCTGCTTTCTTGCCAGTTTAGCAAGGCGGCTGAAAAGATCACTTTAACATTGTGTCTAGCATTGTTAGCAGTCTTCAGTGGTAGAGTTTGTTCCGGGAAGCTGGTCTGAACTATGCTAGAAAGTGAAATTCATTTATTTGGAATAGCAGCAATAAGGAAATAATGAAACGTTCTCGGAGTAGACTCTGATACGGTATGCACCTCTTTTATTCTGACAGGTGTGTGTGCTAAGTATTGGGCCTCTGGAGAAGGAAGCTTTCTTTATGCTTGAGGTACCTAAGTACCTGTTTCCGAACAGTATTAGAATTCATGTGTTCATACTTTCACATCTGGTTTTCCTGGCTTTCGATCTTTTGGGCAGTTGAAGTACCTACAAAGCATTCTGGAGGCTGGAAGTCCGAGATCAGGGTGTCCACAGTGCTGCACTCCCCTGAAGGCGCTGGGGAAAGAGAATACCTCCAGTCCAGTCTCCCACCTTCTGGTAGTTCTTGGCTTATGGCAGCAAGAAACACAGCAGAATCCTGTGTGTGCACCTGTGTTCAGATTTCCCATATTTGTAAGGACCCCAGTTTCATTGGATAAGGGGCCCACCCTACTCCTGTAAGACCTCATCCTAACTACTTACATCTGCAATGACCCTCTTTCCAAATAAGGCCACATGTTGAGGTCTTGGGGGGTTAGGGCTTCAACATCGGAATATTAGGGGGACACAAGTCAACCATAACAGGTCCCTCAGCTCATGCTGAACAAAGAAAACATGAACGAAATTATACTGCTCTTACTTTCAAGGGGATGGATCGGTTTTTGAAAAAATATTCCTAAGAGATGGCTAGTTATTCCTTCTTGTCACTCTTCCACGTTCTTGGACCTAAAAGCATTTGTTTCTAAGCCTCTAATTTGCTACTTCTGATCCATTCTTTGGGACATAAGATAGCAAATGCTGTTGGGAATCTGTGTAAATAAATTCTGAATTAGGCCTTATAAGTAAGGAAGCAGGGCTTAGAGGATTCTTGTACTTTAGGGTGTGTGGTAGGTGCGTGTGGGGTGGGGGGGTGTGTGTGTGTCCCCTTAATCAGGTGGTCCAAGTTGTCTCCTATGTATGGCCATAGCCTGAACTATTTTTGTGACTACTGACACAAAACCCATAGTTGGTAGTTTTCTTGATATATGCTGTGGCCTGGATTGGCTCTCCCCCCAGATTCCTGCATTAAAGCTCTAGGTGTTGGTATAAGGAAGTAATTAAGGCTCAGTGAGGTCCTATGGATGGAGCCCTGGATAATCGGACTGGATTAGTGTCCTCCTAAGAGGAGAGCCCGGAGCTCTTGTTCAGCCTCCCTCCCCCATCTGAGGACATCCCCAAACCAGGAAAAGCACGCTCCCCAGGAGCTGAATCTCCTTGATCAGACCTGGGATCTTGATCTTCAGCCTCCAGACCTGGGAGAAATACAGATCGGTTGTTGAAGCCCCCCGGTCTGTGATAGTTTGTTAGGCAGCCTGAGCAGACTGATTCAACATATGAACAGAATGAGATTTTTAAAAATAACCACACTGCTTAATCATTACAACAAGACTAATAGCAGCTTGGGCTCACAGAGGTAAGTAGTGTTCTAAGCTCTCAGAGAGGTGCTGTTTTACTATTCCCATTCGCATGAACGAGTCTGGTGCCGAGAGGCTAGGGAGCTCGCTGAAGCCCGCGGCGGCTGGCAAAGGGGTGGAGTCTCATGGACTCGAGTGGTGTTTTTCCAGGCACCCCCTTCCCCTTTAAAGTTTCTGAAATTGCCAATTGTAGCGAAAGGAAAGGGGAAAAAAAAAAAAACCCACACAACATAGATTTACCATCTTCATCACTTTTAAGCGCACAGTTGAGTGTTAAGTATATTCACGTTTTGTGCAGCTCGGCTGCAGGGTGGATTCATCCCGTGCCTGGCAACTCTGTTCCTGGAATAGTGCCCCCTTCCCCTCCCCAGGCCCGTGTTTAAAACTGCTTAATGTAACTCACAAGCCGTGCGGTTCACTCAAAGTATGTAACATTCCATGGGTTTTAGCGTATTTGCAGAGCTGTGCGGCCATTGCTAGTCAGTTTCTGAGAATATTCCTCGCCCCCTCCCCGAAAAGAAACCCCGTACCCGTGAGCAGTCACTCCCTGTACCCTTCCTCCCAGCCTCTGACAGCCACTAACCTACTTGCATCTCTACGGGTGTGTCTGTTACGGGACCTTTCATATAAATGGCATCCTACAACATGGGGCCTTTTGTAACTGGCTTCACAAAAGCCTTTAAAAAAAATCGTTAATGAACTCATTGTATAACTAAAGAACAAAGCATGGTAAAAGTTGGTTGAACCATAACCCTAAATCCAATGGCATTTTTTTTTTCCCTTCAAAAATCTTAATTTGTAGCCAGGAAAAACTGACTTCGCTAAGATGTCAGGACTTCCTTCTAAGTGCCACCTGTCTGAAGTCAGGACTTCTAAGTGCCACCTGTCTGAAGTCAGGACTTCTAAGTGCCACCTGTCTGGAGACTTAAGGAAAAAATCCGCTTCCAAACCAGGTTTAATTAAAACCACAGAGGGCCATAAATCTAGTCCTATTCTATCTGGTCAAAGACAAATAAAACTGGAAGAGAAAATGCATAAACATTTCCAGTGAACATTGCCAACATTTCCTGCGTGCATTTCTAAAATCATACCTGGATTGTGAAGCAGGTAACAGAGAAAGCCTGTTTTGCCTTTGTTATTTTTGGGGGGGGGCACCCAACATCCTGTCTGGGAACGCTGGATTAGTGGTAAGGACTAGATCTTACCTTTTAATCCTCATAGAGAACTGTACTTCCTTATGGGTTGATATGCCAAAAACAGTCTGAAGATAGCCTTTTGAAGCCTTTCTGCAGCGATGGGAAAATAATTAACCCCAGGATTCAGTACTTTGGAACACTTAAAATATTTAGCATGTTACGAAATGGCCCCAAAGGAAATAAATGCCAAGTTAGGTGTAGGTGTCTCCCGTTTGGCTTCTGCTCCGGACAGGCCCTGGGTGTGTTGTGCTCCCTTATCCGCATCATAAAAACCAGAGGCCCTGGTCCCCCACGGCTAGCCAAGGTTCCCAGGGCAAGAGTTGCCTCTGTAGCCCATTCATTGCTTGCAATTCAAGCTCTCTGGACCAGAGTGTCCTTACTTGATGGCAGCAGCACATTGACAAAGATGTTGTTGGTTAGATCTAACATTTTTAGTTATTTTAAGTGACTTCCGTGCCATGGAATAACTTTTTTTTTTTTTTTTTAAGATTTTAGTTATTTATTTGACAGAGAGACACAGCGAGAGAGGGAACACAAGCAGGGGGAGTGGGAGAGGGAGAAGCAGGCTTCCCGCTGAGGAAGGAGCCTGATGCGGGGCTCGATCCCAGGAACCTGAGATCATGACCTGAGCCGAAGGCAGACGCTTAACGACTGAGCCACCCAGGCACCCCCGTGCCATGGAATAACTTTAAGTAGTTTAGGAGAAGAGATCTCATCAGAGCTAAAGGGCGGATCCTCTAGGGTGAAAAAGGCAGAGGTCAAGGTTAGGTACTGATGTTGAGAAGTTCCTGCGGGAGTCCGTGCCGGTGAGGGGTACGGCAGGAACTGAGCACAGGGGTACGGTGGGCCTGGGGGTGCGGGGGAGAGCAGGACTCTCATTCCTGGCTGGACCACTTGATGGCCGATGGCACTGGCTAGAGAGGGACAGCTCAGGGAGTTGATGCAGGAGAGCAAGGGCGTCTTGAGTTAAGACCAAATGTCAAGGGAAGGGAGGGCGGTGGATTCCAGCTCCAAGCCAGATGTCCATCTGGAGTCCTGGGCACACGGTTGTGCTTGTCTGTGCTGGGCTGGAGCTTTTCCAGAAGGGAAGGGAAGAGAAGGGTGAGCAAGAGGCTGTTGGCTCCCTGCCAGTGGGTGAGCCCAAAGACTCACTGGGCAGGACACCTTCTCGGGAGGAAGGAGACTCTTCTTCCTCAGAGAGAGAGTAAGGAGGGTGCCGCTGTGGTGGGATCATTCCATGGAGGGAAGTTGGCTGAGGCAGGCAGATTAGTAGGAGAGGAAGTTTCTCTGCTTCCTCCGGTGGGGAAAGAGTCCCCACATCCCACGTCTGCGGCTTCTTCCCTCTCCTTCTTCGTCTGGGGCTGGATTGCCATTGGCTCAGGGCAAGGAGGGGCTTTGGCCAGTCCAGTGGTTAAAGCAGGAATTTAATAATGGGGCAGGTGGACATTTTGATGGACCTTCCTTTTAAAAACATGAATGTGAAATTATGAATAAAACCTCAGGTCCGGGACCTTGGAAGGGTCAGTGGCCAGCGAAGAAGCTCAAGCTGCCTTAGCTTTCCCGCGAACCTGTCTCCACGGCGACTGCTTGAGCGGTGTTCTGGGGCCGAGCCCGAGACAGTGGTGGGTTTCTCTGTTGAAAAACGAATGTGTCGCCTCTTCCTGGAGCTGTTGGAGAGGAGGGTGAAGGTGTGGGACTACTGGGTACTGAACAAATAAAAAGGGAACCACCATGTATTTCTATGACCGACAAGTTAACAAAATTATGAGTAATTGTAGGACATCTTTTGTTAGTGGATACTCTGGGTCTTTTGGTGGAAAGTAAAAATGTCAGAGCTGGGTAAAAAGGATAGAAGCCATTTGACAAGAAGGATTGGAGGAAAATTTGAGTTGTCCAGTGGAGGTGAGCCTCTAGCGATGAAACTCTCCCTGTGGGATGAAATTACCTCGTGTTCAGTAGAGAATGATAATCTTAAACACAAAATCGTCATACTGGCAGATATGAGCCCAGAGTGTGAGAGTTGCTTTTGGAAAGTTTTCCAGGACTTCTTTGTTCATGGTGAAAATTTTAGGATGTGAGGAGGTAGGAGAAGGCCTTGGGGGAAGGGAGGAATGAAAAGAATACAGTGTATAATCGGGAAACCCAATAGTCTCTTAAAATCAGGCATTGCATTTTCTCCCTCACCATATTGTGAGTCACGGGAGATGATCTGCTGTCACAGACAGTATGGGAGGATTCTAGAGGATGAATCAGTAGGAAGAAAGTAGAAGACAAGATAGCTCTGCCCTAGTGAGGATTCTTTTTTTAAATTTTTTTGTTTAAATTCAATTAATATACAGTGTATTATTAGTTTCAGAGGTGTAGAGATCAGTGAGTCATCAGTCTTACTAATACCCAGTGCTCATTACATCACGTGCCCTCCTTAATATCCATCACCTGTTACCCCCCAGCCCCTCACACGCCTCCCCTCCAGCAACCTTCAGTTTGTTTCCTTTGGGGCGCCTGGGTGGCTCAGTTGGTTAAGCATCTGCCTTCGGCTCAGGTCATGATCCCGGGGTCCTGGGATCGAGTCCCGCATTGGGCTCCCTGCTCAGCGGGGAGCCTGCTTCTCCCTCTCCCTCTGCCTGCCGCTCTGCCTACTTGTGCGCACGCGCGCTCTCTCTCTCAAATAAAATCTTAAAAAAAAAAAAGTCTTACGGTTTGTCTCCCTCTGATTTCATCTTGTTTTATTTTTTTCCTCCCTTCCCCTATGATCCTCTGTTTTGTTTCTTAAATTCCACATATGAGTGGAATCATATAATTGTCTTTCTCTGATTGATTTATTTCACTTAGCATAATACCTTCTAGTTCCATCCACATCTTTGCAAATGGCAAGATTTCAGTTTTTGCTGGCTGTGTAATATTCCATTGTATATACACCATATCTTTATCCATTCATCTGTCGATGGACATCTGGGCTCTTTCCGTAGTTTGGCTATTGTGGACATTGCTGCTCCTAGTGAGGATTCTAATCCCATGTGTGTACACACGGTGGATGAACGGTGATAGTGTAAAAACGTGGACAAATATAAATGACCAGAACATGGGATAAGGGAAATTCATGAGCACCGTGGGAATGCAGAATCCAGCAGTGTGAAGAGCTGGGTGGAGTTTGGGGATTAGAAGGGTTTCCGCAACAGATAAGCCCAAGTGAAGTCTTACAAAAAGCCATGGGCAGAGTGGGCAGAGTTCCAGGGACCCCAGCATGCTTCCAGAGAGATGCATACCATGTGCTGGCCTGGGCCCGAAGGATCCTTGGGAGAAATGCCTGGTGAGGAGATACTGAGCAGTTTTGATGGGTGAGACCCTACACACCAGCATGTTCTGTTTGATGGCTTGGACTCCACATAAATAGGAGGGGAACCTCTTTTTTGGGGAGGGGGTACATATTCCACACAGCTGGCCTAAAATACAAACCTCTCGTTTGTTCTTTGCCATACAGCTTGTTTATTTTTCTATTTTATGTGAGAATGTAGCCGTGCGTCTTGCATTGACAGGCTCTGCTTAGAGTCATTTTGGATTACACAGGACCTGTTTTTGCATGGACCACCCTGAACGTTATGTGCAAGATCTATCAAAGACACAGATTTCTTTAATATATAAATATTTTGAGTGTTCTTCCCTCCCCTAAGGCAGCAGAGAAAATAAGTGTCTACTATCCACATCGAAACTGACTTTCTAAATGCTATTGTCCGGAATCATAGCATACATGCATTAGCTGAATAGGAAACTTATTTCAGGGGGAGTCATTTTGAATATTAAGATTCTTAAAAATCTGGACTTAGTGAATATAAGTTCAGTGGATGTATATGCTACTATATATATGTGTGTATATATATTATATATTAGAAAGTAGGCTTTCTTCCTACTGGATATGTATGTGCATATATCTTTTGTTCCAAAGATATAAAAACAGAAGCATAAAAACACTACTTAAGAATATTTTATATTGATGCATGAAAGTTTGTGAAAGACCAATGTTATCTTTACATAGATTTTAAGAGATTCAAATTTTCAAATGTGTATCTTTATGAAGTTCATGAAATCAAAGCTTCTACATTTTATTTTATTTAAGATTTTATTTATTTATTTGCCAGAGAGAGAGAGAGCAAGCAGGGGGAGCGGCAGGTAGAGAGAGAAGCAGGCTCCCCGCCGAGCAAGGAGCCCAATGCGGGACTCGATCCCAGGACCCCGGGATCATGACCTGAGCCGAAGGCAGACGCTTAGCTGACTGAGCTACCCAGGCGTCCCAAAGCTTCTGCATATTAAAGGGTATTTTCTGTGGGCAGAACCTGAGGTTTAGACCGCTATCATCTTGAGGGTGGTGTTGACAAGTTCTGTAGGGTGAAGAATCCGCCACGAAGAGCTACTTTGTTCTTGTATTCCATTGAGAAAGAAGAATCTTTTAACTTTTGTTGTGCTTTAAAGTAATTCTTTGGGGCGCCTGGGTGGCTCAGTCGTTAAGCGTCTGCCTTCGGCTCAGGTCATGATTCCAGGTCCTGGGATCAAGCCCCGCATCGGGCTCCCTGCTCCGCGGGAAGCCTGCTTCTCCCTCTCCCACTCCCCCTGCTTGTATTCCCTCTCTCGCTGTGTCTCTCTCTGTCAAATAAATAAAAAAAATATTTAAAAAAAAAATAATAAAAAATAAATAATTCTTTTTTCCCCCCTCCAGCTTGATAAAAGGCCTCCCTGTTGACCATCCGTTATTTTTGTAATGAAAAACACCTAAAATTGATTTCACTGTTGGCTGCTTTAGAGGGGTTTTACGTTTTTACCCCTGTACACATATGTTGGATTTCAGTGTCATTTTAAACAACCTCTTTAGAGTACATGAAACTTACAGTCCTCTTAGGAAATGATTAGAAAAGAAATGAGTCCCCCCACCCAGCACCTTATTTCTAGAGTCTTCCCTCCCCAAACAAGCTCTAGAAGATCAATGATGATCCTTTGGGTCGATTTGAGGTTGATTAAAATTTCAGAGAGACCTTTCATTAATTAAACATATTCACATACGTACCAGAGAATTTTTGCTCAATTTTTTTATTTTTTTAAGATTTTATTTATTTATTTGACAGAGAGAGACACAGCGAGAGGGGGAATACAAGTAGGGGGAGTGGGAGAGGGAGAAGGAGGCTTCCCACTGAGCGGGGAGCCCGATGCGGGGCTCGATCCCAGGATCCTGGGATTATGACCTGAGCCGAAGGCAGACGCTTAACGACTGAGCCACCCAGGCGCCCCAATTTTTGCTCAATTTTAAAGTGGAATAGAATCGGGTACAAAATTTGTGATGGAAATACAGTCGACCCCGACTTTCTGCTGATAGTTGGCAGTTTGGCTTTCCCGGCAAATGCCCTTTCAAGAGAAGTAACATTTGCTCTGTTCCCTTCCACGGATGTTGTGCTGTCTCTTGCCGTCCTCCGAGCACCTGATTCTCGTGGATCATTTTGTGGCCCAAGCACTTAACCACCATTTGCACCTAACTGAAGAGTTTGGAGAGGACTGCGCTTATCACTCCTGGACGAAAGGCTCAGTTTCTTACATAAATTGGATTTGAAGTAGGAGCTCAGAAGTAGTATTCGCTGAAGAGCTGCTTACGCTCTACCGAGTTAAGACTCAAAGTCCTGTTTCATTATTTCATTTGAAGAAAAGGACTGGCAGTGGCTAGAGTTATATTAAGATGTGATGTGACCCCGTTGTTTTTCTGCTGGGTGAGCCTAGGTGGAGATGTGTTCTCAGGTTAGTGAAGCCCACCCAGTTGTAACCATGGCTCCCCGGGGTGGGGTGGGGTGGGGGCGGGGCTGGACTCTCCCAGATTGGGGACCTCTTGGAGGGGAGCGAAGAAGACCCTTCTGCTCTGTGGTGTACCATGCTAGGGGAAGATTCACTTCTATTCCTGACATAAGTTAGACCGAAGAGAGGAATTTGGTTTATTGTTTAGTGCTGAAGTTAAAAGCCATTTCTTTCCCATGTGGTCTCTTAATTAGATTCATTAGTTTCAAAATGTTAATTGGAATTACTGCAGTTCAGCTCCTGAAAGGTTTTAAATTTAAAAGGAACACCTCATTTACCATACTACTGTGTTCTGAGAACTCTACGGTAATATTTGCATCGCATTTTTTAATTCAAATAATGGATTATTAATTGTAAAGCTTTTTAGACTAATAAAACCAAGTATCTACCTTTTTAAAAGATTTTATTCACTTATTAGAGAGAGAGAGCGAGCGTGTGGGCCTGCGGGTGGGGGCGGGTTGGGAGGCAGAAGGCAGAGGGAGAGGGACAAGGAGAATCCGCACTGAGCCTAATGAGGGGCTCCATCCCAGGACTCTGAGATCATGACCCTGAGCCGAAATCAAGAGTTGGATACTCAACTGACTGAACACCCCCCCCTCAACGCCCCCCGAGTATCTACTTTAATTTCTGTTTCTTTCCAGTTTCCTGATAAGCATTTTGTAGGATGTTTCTATAAGATAATTTGGATGCAAAAAAATTTCAGCTCCTATATTCAGTGTTTTATTTATGACAGAGTCCTAATACCTCAATACGAAGCAAACGCTGTAATTGAAACAGATGATTAGAGTAACATATGGGACATTTTCTACTTGTGTAAACTCAAAGCTTTATTCTAAAAAGTCTCCTGCAGCTTTCCTTCCCAGAGTAAAGTGGGTGGTTAGGCCCGAACTAGTCAGAATAGCAGATGTTTATGCCAGTATTAATTCTGGAGAAATCTTTCGGGATTAAGAGAACAGTTCTTTTTTTTTTTTTTTTAAAGATTTTATTTATTTATTTGACAGAGAGACACAGCGAGAGAGGGAACACAAGCAGGGGGAGTGGGAGAGGGAGAAGCAGGCTTCCTGCGGAGCAGAGAGCCCGATGTGGGGCTCGATCTCAGGACCCTGGGATCATGACCCGAGCCGAAGGCAGACGCTTAACGACTGAGCCACCCAGGTGCCCCGAGAACAGTTCTTTAAAAGAAAAATTTGTTTTGTCAGTACAGTGTTAAGACAGTAGCAATTTCAAATAACACAGAAAATAGAGTTGCTTTCTGTTCTTGTAACTTTTGAAACCAGTTCTTCTCATGGACAGATCAGGAAAATAAGCTTGTTAGCCTTCTTGTAACTTAAAAAAAAAAAAAAAAAGATTCTTTAGATTTTGCCTAGGAAAAGTGACTGTAATTTTGTTAGCGAATTCTCAAAAGTCAGGTGGGGTTTGTGTGTGCACGCGGGTGTTTATCTACCCTATTCCCTCCCGCTTCTTCGGGGATAATTTTAAAAGCTCAAAGTCCTTAGTCACACATACGGAAACAATGCTGTAAGGGGGTATTTAGAGAAGTTTAATTTTAACCAGGTACCTTAACTGTAAACAGACAGAATGACATCACTTAAGGAACACCGCACTTCAGTGAATAGAGGCTTTGTCATTATTTTTCTAGACCAGAGCACTGAAAGGGAACATTAATTGTTAATTAGGTTCAGGAATTCAGCTGTTCACCGATCCGTGTGTCCTGCCTGTGTCTGCATCGGACTGAGTCCCGGGGCTCCTTGTGTCCTGGGCACCTGCCTTCTCAGTGGGACAGCCTTTCCTTTGCACACCTGGAAGACGGTGCCCACCGTCTGCTCGTGGAGTCCCACTCCAGGTGTGTGGCTGCGTGCCGATGCGCAGCCTTCCACACACCCGGCCCACCAGGTTCGGCCCACTTCGGTTCCCGCACGTGATTTCTTTAACTGTTCTTTCAGAAAGTCACAGGGGACCCCTGCATGGGCAGCCCGCTGCTCAGGGTGACGGGTGTGGGCTGTCCCTACCCACAGCCCTGCGGTGTAGAGCGTACTGGGAGGATGGATGGCCACCCAGAGCAGTTTGAACGAATGAGGGGTGACGGCAGAGAAGAACATCCAACAGGAGAGAAGTGTGGGGTTCTGTGGGAATCAAAAGCTGCAGAGACCTTCAGTGGGGGAAGTTAGGAGGTTGGAGCAAAGGTAAGATTATTATACCTGCTCCCCCAGCTTGACAGAGGGTTGAAGGTAGTTACCTAATGACCCAAGTCCTCACCACCTTCCTTGGACTGTTTTCTCCCAAGTAGGATGGGCATGCCCTACCCCAACCCTAGACATAGCCATTTTAATGGGGGAGACGTGTCAGGTACACATCTATTTCTAGCTTGGGTGAAGCATAGATGGTATGCCTAGAACTATAACCAGTTCTGTGTGTTTGGAACCTTCTTTGAGTTTTGAGCTCTTTATACTGTCTTTGGGTGGAAGGAGATTCCATAGTGGATGCAAGAAGGATGGATGACACGATATCTGCGTAGCTGACGGCATGAGCGGCCTTTCTTAAGACAGGTGGCTCGGGCAAGGAAAAATTTCTTACGGCCATAGAAGTATTAGGCTGTTCCATTATAAGATGGAATGATGTCAAGAAATACCTGGTGTATTTTTTTAAATTATCACAAAATATTCAGAAACATTTTTAGGTTTAGGTATTAATTTGTTCAAGTTAGCGATGTGCTGAGTCATTATGACCTGTTGAACTACAGCTGATCTTCTGGTATTTGCAAATTCACGTACTCCCTCAAATGTATTTGTTACCATCCCCATATCAGTCCTTGCGTTGCTCCCGAGGCCATTCACAGACCCGCACAGAGCAGCGGTGAGAACTTTGAGTCCCCCACTGTGTGTGTTCCCAGAGGAGGCTGAATGAGGTGCTCGGCCTTCTGGTTTCAGCTGTTGTTGTCAACAGCTGTCCTTCTCATGGTCTGTGTAGAGTCACCTTTTCCATGTTTCTGTGCTTTTTACTGGTGATTTCAAGGTTTCAGATGGCCCCCAGGTGTAGATTTGGAGTATTCTCTGGTGTTCCCAGGCACAAGAACACTGGGAGGTGCCTTAGAAAATACGTGTGCACGTGAGCTTCGTTCAGGCATGATTACAGTGCTGTTGGCCATGAGGTCCGTGTTAATGAATCAACAATAGATGTGGAATAAGGTGTCTTTGAACAGAAACACATTGAACGAGGTTACACATTGATGGGTTGATAGGCTGATGAAAACGCTGTGACCAGAAGCTTGTAGGAACCTAACCCTGTTTTTCTCCTAGGAGCAGTGGTTAAGTATTTGCTAAATAAGCAGCAAGTTTACAGAACAGGCTGTAGCGAAGAATGAGCATCAACTGTAATTTGGTTGGAGGAACATCCAGGTTCAGCTCTTATGTTTTTTGTGTTGCCGTGTTTCATAGAACCTCTAATAAGCAGAGAAATAGGAATTTCCGGGTAAGTTTCACACAAATGATACAGATCAGGTGATGTGTGGATGGATATTTATGGGACAGCTTCGCCTTTGGAAGTAGGTGAGCATATATGTTCCTTGTTAATCTTTCAGGTCTTTTGGGGAAAATGACTTCTTTGATGGTGTGGTACTTCTTTTACTTGACATGGTAAGAACTTAAACATTTGTAATACAAAGCCCTTTTTACAAGGGCCAGTCTCTGACCCCTTCATTTTTGCTCAAGGAGTGTAGCATTAAAAATAACTTTCAGTTGAGTGCATCTTTTTCCTTATGGTGACAGTGATACTTTAGTAGAAGAAATCTTACGGTTCCCCCGCCCCCCACACACACATTTTCCATCCAAATTATGGTCCTTTGACGACGCATGAATTCTTTGGCTATGGAAATGATTGATGCCACATAGGGCCGCATCTTGCAGGGGGGCGGGGGCAGAAAAGGAACCAGATGAGTGTGAAGGAAAGATCACAGGGGCCTTGTATTTATACCTGTCTTTGAACATTATAGAAGAAAAAAGACCAAAGGAAAACCTGAAGCAATACTGTTTCTTAGTGATGGTTTCCAGTGGTGGTTTTTTAAAAAAAGGAAATTCCAGTGGGAAATGAACGCTCTGGTTACCCACCTCTATCCTTTCAGAAAGTTTACGTATGTGATGTTTGACAGCTCCTTGCCCAGATGTCTTTTGGAAGTCTTCAAAATTAAGCAGGGTTTAGGCTGTTGACCTTTTTGAAAACCTAATTTTTGTTGTTTATAAGTTTTCAAGCTCTTGAGCCTCCAGTATGGAGATGCATTTGAGAAAAGAGTATGTGACTTGTATATGTTAAATAATACATTAGCGTAAATTCATCTATGAGATTTACCAATGATTCACAAACACCCAAAATGGGGGCTGTCCGTTGACTTAATTGGAAGAACTTTGGTACTTTGAAAAGAAGGCTTAAAACAAAAACTAAAATATTGTTTTTTAAAATGTCCCGTCCAATCACATCAAAACTCTTACGCTAAAATCTGAAACCATATATGTTTTGAATGCTTTAGATTCTAAAGAAATATTTTATGATGCCAGTCTTTTGGGTTTGTACATGATTTGTTTCTTACGTAATCTGTTAAGACTTTAGATTGCAAAATATGGCATATTTGCAAAAGAGACTATAAAATGTAGTAAGTATAGTTTAATGAATAAGAACACGAACATGCAAGTTCAAAAACATAACATACCCTATATGGGCCCCTTCCTCATTGCTCACCTTCCCTCCCCACAGAAGTAATCACGGCCTGAATTTTGGGTTAATCATTCCCTTGTTTCTCTTTATAGTTTGGCATACGTGTGTGTAACTCTAAACGATAGCGTGTTTGGGCTCTAAGTAACGTATTCAGTTCCTGTCTTTCCACTTAACTGGGAGGAGAGAATTTGTGTGAATTCTGGTCTTTGGTCTGCTCCTAGCCTCCAGCACAGTCCTGGGCACATAACAGGCATTTAATCCATATTTATGGATTAAATGAATAAATATAAAAATGTTCTTATAAAACAGTTTGTAATTTATGACTAAGGTGCATAAATGTGTATTTGAATAATCATAAAAGAAAGGTAGGTAATATCAAAATGTATTTTTGGAAAGTGAACTTGGATGACTTTTAAAACTTTATCCCTTTTTCAAAATGAGAAAAGTGAGTCTCAAACAGATAAATGTTTTGCCCAGGGTCATTTAGCTAATGGTGGCCAAAGTGGGGCCAGGACCTCTCTTTCCTCCTTGTCCAAGATTTTGTCAGCGAGGCCACAGGACACTCGGAAGGTGGTTTTAATCAAGAGATGGAGATGGTTTTCTTCAGTTTGATGGAAAGCCCCTCCTGGGGAGTAGGGAGACAGACAACTACAGAGAGCCCTCAAATTCACACATTAGATGATTTGATCTGATAGGGTCCCTCATCAACCAAGAAAAGATACGGGATTGTGATAGCCAGATAGTTAATTGTATATATTTTTTAAATAATTTAATAGGATGTATAATAGAGTTCAGAGTGACTTTATTGTCAGATGAATGTTTTCAAAAATCATTTCTGGAACATCATTTTGTCATTTTGGTCTGTCCCAACTTCTTGATCATTCGGTGTGAGAATCACAAGGCTAAAAGAAAATTAGTCCATGTGGTTATCACTCCGTAACTGAAGACTTGGAATGTGGTCTTTACCCAGTTGATATCCAGATGCTCTTTAGTAGGCTCAATACAAGGTTTTATTACCTGAATTTTACTTATCCAGAGATGATGGCATTTTCCAAAGAGTAGGGTCTGGGTTTTGGTATTTGAAGATTTTCCCTACTTCCATCCCCCACTCCCCTGCCTCAGTACGTGGGCACGCGCGTGCACGTGCACACACACACACACACACACACACACACACACACACAGAGTGATGATTTTGTCCCATTACTTTGACATGAACCCAAAGACAAGCCAGCGGTGCCCTGAAAATGGGCAAGAGAGCTGTCACGTCAGGCCTTACCCCTCGATTATGACAGAATGTTCTGAACTTCTGTGTTCACAGGCTGCCCTCCGAAAATATAAGCCCATCTCTGTACTTAATACTTTGCAACGCATTTGAAAACTTTTGTCTTTCATACCAAGCCTTCCAAGGGCCTGAAACTTTGTGTAAGTCGCTATTTAAAGGAAGCATCTGGTGTTGGTCCTTAAAGTTCTTTTAGCCCGCCCAAATAGCCAAGTCCATGACTCAGGGAGCCTTCGTGATAATTTATACTTCAGAGGAAAATACAACTGCCCCCGATTCTCAGTATTAGTTTTAGAACGCCTCCAAATTGTTTGACACCAACATTTTTCAACTTGATTTTGGCAAGCGCAGACCCGAGATTTCAGAGTAGCTTTTATCAAAATAAAACCAGCTCCTTGGTTGTGAGTAGGGAGAACTCCAGACGTCGGCACTGATGCTGTACGTGTGGAGTGTAATGAATTAATAGCTGTATGTTGATTTAGGCTGCAACAAAAGTGATTTTTCAAGCCAAGTTCGGCAAAGAAAAATGTGAAGTTTCTAATCTCTGATAGGGTGCTCAGGGAGATGAAAATAATTTGAAGCATTAAAGACTATTGTGAAATGTTTATTGGCAGTAGCCCCGAGTTGAGCCCTTTGTCCTTGCCATTGTGGTGATGATGGTGATGATGATGATGATGAAGAAGAAGAAGAAGGATGATGAGTGCGGAGGAGCTCTTGCCTGGGTGCTGCTGCAGAGTGCTTTTGGGATCGGTCTCAGGAAATGACCATAGCAGCCCTCTGACTCAGATATTCCCATCTGGCTCAGCAACGATACGGCTTATTGGTGACGTCAAGATGATGATGCAAGGCAAAAACCAGGTTCAAATCCAGCTGCTGCCACTTTTTAACTGTGACCTGAGGTTTGCCATTTGTGAAATGAGGCTAATAGTGTCTCGCACGCACGTGGCCGTGAGGCTTAAATGAGCTCGTGCGTGTGGTAACGACATGCGGCTTTCGACGCGCTCAGTCTGTGTACAGCTGCTGCTGGGGCCCAAGGTCACACCACAAGGACGCGTTGAGCTCGCTTCCCAACCCACGTGCGCGTTGCTCTTACCCTTTCCCCCCGTGACCGTCCTGGTCCGTTCAAAGCACGTTTCTGTGTAGACCGGGCCACATGGTGCCTTGGTTTGGGCTAATAGATCCAGTACTGGGTGGAGGCAGACTTTCTGGCGTTGGGCTCAGAACCCCTCGTCGTGTGTGGGTGAGAGTACGCAGGCACGTTTTGGACGTGGGATTTGGAACAAATTGATCTGTGGTTTTGTCTCATTCTTCATAACCTCAAAATGGGGCTTATCAGATGGTTATGAACATCTTCGAAAGTAACTTCCTCTATTGTCCACATGATCATCCAGTTGTTTGCGTTCTGAGACCATCTCAGCCTACCTCTTGTTCTGGGAAGCCTCTCAGGGTCTGGGCAAAGTGTTGATTTGAGGGGGCAGTTGGTAATGTGTGGGCATCCCGGAAAAGCCCTGGGCCCTCCCCCCCATCCCCAAACAGCTGTCTCGTCATGAAACACTAGTGTGGGCATCACTGGTGTTTGTGTTGTTGTAGCATTTTGCGTTTGGAGAGCTGAGCCTTCCGACCTCGTTCCACTCTTAGCAACTTGCTTCTGGACAAACCGCTCCCCTACAGGGAGTCTCTGTTTACAAGAGTAGGTCATTTGAGTTGGTAGTAGTGCCTACAAAGTGACCTAGATCTTACCCGTGAAGTTAGGCAATTCCGGGCACGTAGTAGGTGCTCAGTAAACAGGAGGCATTCGGTCTCTGTGAGACGGACGCGAAGCTATTGTAGGAATTCTGTCTGTTGCATCTGTATTGAATTTATTAACGAGAAAGGTGTTTTTCTGCCTGTGTTGCTCTAAATGCAGAATGAGATTTAAGCCAGAGAAGCCTAATGCCTAATAGTTTAGCCCCGGTCAACTGTTTACACACTCAGCTTCAGCCTCAGCATAAATAGCCTTACCGTGAATTCACAAGAAATTGCTGAGAATTCAGGATCCTAGCTCACTGCTGGGATTAATTTCTTTTCAACAGACTGAGTGTCTAGAGAATATCCATAATGCTATAAATGAAAACATATGTTCATAGAACCCATGGCAGTGGGGAGATGGGAAAAGTAACCACGCGATTTTCAGGAACCACTTCATGGGCAAGAGTGCTGGCTTGGCTGCAGCTGGGGCTACGAAAAAGCTGGAATCAGTACAAAGTTTCTTTTATGGCATCCTCTCCCTCTCTCTCTCTCCCTCCCTCTTTCCCTTCCTCCCTTCTTTCCTCCCTCCCTCCTTCCCTCCCCCCTTTTATGTAAATAAAAAATTTCGTGTTGAAAAGCCAAGGAAGAAATTTTTATTTCTAGGAGAGATTTTTGAAGCGATGACTCTCTCTCTATGAATTTAGCTTCATTTGAGAAATGAGATTTTGGGTGTATGGGGAAAACGAGTGGAGAGGGCTCTTTTAGGCTCCTTTCGACCACCCTGAATAAGCTCAGTTAATGGGCAAGACATAAAACGTAGGAAGATGTTGGTTTTGCAGTTTTTCTTGTAAATGCAAAATGTTTGCTTGTGTAATCACAAAATGCACTGATTTGCTGATAATGTAAAATATTATGAAGCCACTCTTTTTAATTGAATTTGCCTTCATGGGTTGGTTTTGAAAAATATTAGTAAGGAGAGAGAAATCTGTATTTTGTTTGTTGTGTGTTATATGGTCCTTCTACGTAGCAGATTGCTTTCGGAGTTACATCTTCAGCCTTTTTAATGGAGAAAAAAAAAACCTTCAGAAAATCCGTTTCCTTGCTTGTGACCATTCATGACCTTTGTAGATTTCTTGTAACCCATGTCAGGCAGAGATCACGTGGAAAAGGTCTCTTACAACTTCAAGAAAAGGAAGGGTCGGTAGTACAAGCATTTAGTGGGAATTGTGTCATTGTTTGAGTATCATCTAGCCTCCGTCCCATCCCCCAAATCCAGAACAGTCTACTTGAATACAAGAAGCATCACTAAAAGTTAAAACAACAGCCCTTCTGGTGGGCAATTTGGCAACTGGTCAAAAATCTTAAAAATGTGCTAGCTTTGACCCAGCCATTTCATTTCTAGGAAGCACTCTCACAGAGCTAATAAAAATAAAAGTCTATCGAACGATTTCATGAAAGTGATGATAAAACCATAAGTTCACTTAAATGATCGTTTATTTGTACACAGAATTCTATGTAACTATTAAAATGTTGGTATTTTTATTGCAAATTAAATACATATGTTATACTGTATTTTAATGAATCAATATTTGGAATCTGAGGGAGGCTTTTTGGTATTATGTTATTAATTCTGAGTTTGAAACCAAGGGAGCTCTGCAAATTGTGTGCATGGCAGAGACAGAACAGAGAGTGGTGGTTGCCAGGAATTAGAGGGAGGGGGGATGGGGAGTTGGTGTTTATTGGGCACACAGGTGCTGTTTTGCAGGATGAAAAAAAGTTATGGAGATGGTGATGATGGTTGCATAACAGTGAGAATGTGCTTAATCCCCCAAACTATACACTTAAAAATGGTAAATTGTATGTAATTCTACCACACATTTTTCAGAAAAGGAAATGTGATAATAAAAAGAATGATTTTAAAAAACGTATGGGTGGGCATCACTCACCAGGTTGAAAAGTTTCCTTCAGAAAGCAAAACTTTCGTTTTCAATTGTAAACATTTTTATTTTTTTTTTTTAATAAATTTATTTGTTAGAGCATGAGAGAGTGAGTGTGTGTGAGCGCGGGTGAAGGGCAGAGAGAGAGAGGGAGAATCTCAGGCAAACTCTGCACTGAGCATGGAGACTGATGTGGGGCTTAATCTCACAACCCATGAGATCATGACCGGAGCTGAGTCCAGCACTTAACAGACTGAGCCACCCAGTGCCCTGTTGTAAACATTTTTAGTGTGTATCACTTGAAAGATCCATATTTTTTTCAACACCCTCATTCTCCCATTATCAACTGAAAATATGTATCAAAAATTTCTTAACATCATTGAATGCAAAGGAAAGCCTTTTGATTAGAAAAGATAATATTTGTTCTTAACTTCCTCAAGCTTTTTTGGAGATGGAATCATCTGCGTATTTAGATCGCCCCCAACCTTGACTGTGTCAGTAATCTGATATGATAGAAATGTGTTCTGGAAGCTTTTGGATGTGGTAGGATTTTCCGAAGGGCGAGGGGGAGAGTGTGATGGGGTTTGTTAATTTTTCTTCTTGGCACAGTCTAATCAGTGTCAAATTAAAAATACATATTTTCCGGAGTGCCTGGGTGGCTCAGTCGTTAGGCGTCTGCCTTCGGCTCAGGTCATGATCCCAGGGTCCTGGGATCGAGCCCCGCATCTGGCTCCCTGCTCCGCGGGAAGCCTGCTTCTCCCTCTCCCGCTCCCCCTGCTTGTGTTCCTGCTCTCGCTCTCTCTCTCTCTGTCAAATAAATAAATAAAATCTTTAAAAGAAATACATATTTTCCTTCTCATCTTGGATTTTCATTACCTTCTCCTCCTCTCCTGCCTTCTTGTTCTTTATGTATCTGTTCAAATCCTTCTTTAAGAAGAACTCCAGGGATGCCTTGGGTGAGCATCTGACTCTTGATTTTGGCCCAGCTCATGATCTCAGGGTTGTGAGATCAGGCCCCACGTTGGGCTCCACGCCCAGCATGGAGCCTGTTTAAAATTCTCTCTCTCCTTCTGCTCCTCTCCCCTGAGAATTAAAAAAAAAAACCCAAAACTGCAATTGGTATGTGGCTTGGAAGATATCCAAGCTAAAACGTTCACTCTATCAGAATCTGATGTTTTATTCAGTGTTCACCTAATTATTAGGACTTGATGAGCTCAGGCTGTGAAACCCTCTGGTCTTTATACGCTTTTGCCTTTTAAAAACTCTGGTAATAGTTTAGAAGATCATCAACCGGTATGGTTTTGCATCGGGATGGGTCAATACATCTTGATAATGCATTAGACCCCTGAGCATCATGCTTACTAATTTGTGGCCTGAAACCGGTATCATTCAATGTGAGAAGGTAAAGCTTCCAAGAGTGCAGGTTTAAGGGGAAAAAACCTGAGTGTTGGCAAAGAAGAAAGCCAAAGACCATCACCAAGCTGTCTGCCAAGCCTCTCACTCCGCCGGCATCTCCTATCTTGCCCTCATGATGAAGTGGCAATTTCTAGATAAGCAGCCCAGGAGTATTGCCACCTGGTAGGATTATTCATGTGTATTTATGTGATTTTATTTGGGAATTAATTCAGGAATTAAAATGTTCATTTCCGGGTTTTTGTTTGTTTGTTTTTGGTAATAGTACACCTCTGCTAGTCTGTAATTAGTCTTAGAATTTGTTCTGTGAGGAGCATCCCTGCAGCCTGTTTTGGTGCCCACCTGCCCCCCAGTGTTGGGCCCCCCTAGTTTAGGAGGAATTGGAGGTTTGTGTCCCCAAGGTTTACTGGCTTCTGGAAGCTCAGACAGACCTCGTCACCAAGTTTCACAGTGTTTGATTATAAATATGGCAGCATTTAAAATTCAGATTCCAAGATGGTTTCTTGAAAACTTGATCTCTTATACACTTTAAAGAAAAGAGGAAGAATTTCTTGGTGTAAGTCTTGGCTTAAGCTTCAGACCAAAGATTTTGGTTGGATGGAGGGGGGAGGGGTCTGGGAAATAATCCAAGGGCCAAAGAAATGGGACGTTTAAAAAATACCTGGAAAGGGTGTGTGTGTGTTGGGAGGAGCTGTGTGTGACTTTGGGCCAGTTACCTTTGAACTTCATTTCAAATGTTCATAAAACGGGGGAATTGGAATAATCCTTCAGGCTCTTTCTGGCTTTAAACCCTCTGGACTGTGTTAGTAAACTCCTGCATGTGCTGATGGGCAGTCTGTTCCAAGGAAAAGTTTAGAAGAACTGGTCTTTACATGGGGGAAATGCGGCTAAAAAAACAACAACACTCAGCAAGCTTCATAATACAATTTTTACTTGATGATCCTCTTACCTTCTGAGTGCCTTATTGTCTGCTCAAGGGACGGGGCACTTTACTTTTATTAAAACTGTTATTAATAAAACTTCCTCCAGGCTCCAGGTCTCTTCTGCCCCTGAGGATTTTTGTGCTTCTAATGTTAGTTGACTGAATAAATTATTTGTGACTTTGGACGCTAGCTGACACCAGGGGTTCTGGACACGAGGGAAAAGACATAATATATTCTTGCTTTGTGTATGTTTGGTCACTCATTACTCATCTAAAATGTATAAAGCTGGTCTTTTTTTTTTTTTAAGATTTTATTTATTTATTTGACAGAGAGCCGAGCAAGCATAAGCAAGGGGGAGAGGCAGAGGGAGAGGGAAAAGCAGGCTCCCCACAGAGCAGGGAGCCCGAGGTGGGGTTCAATCCCAGGACTCTGGGATCATGACCCGAGCCGAAGGCAGACACTTAACCGAATGAGCCAGCCAGGCGCAAAGCTGGTCTTCTTTTTTAAAGCTACTCCTTTTTAATTATGTTGGAAGTCACCTTTTGCTGGTTGATCGGTGAAACGCTGCTCTGTTTAAAAATGTTTCTTTGCTCTCCTTCAGCTTATTTCATTAAAAAATACCAGGCTCAAGCCGTGTAGCCACCTGCATCCTTTCTGGGTTCAGCCAGTCCAAGTGTTCACTGCATCCTGGATAAACTCTGCAGACATTGGAAAGGTCAAGGTTATGGTACCCCAAGGTCTGGGACTCAGCCCAGCTCAATTCTGGGCCCGGGAAAGCAAAACAATGCCAGTAGACCTCAACCTCACCTACAAGTGCTTGTTTTCTTAACACTGCCTGGACTCCTTCCTTCTCCACCTGCCTTTTTAGGCCCTTATTCTCGAATGCCACTGCTTTAGCTCGAGTTGCTCTCTCTTGTTCTCCCAAGGCAGGGAGTTCTAACACGGAAACCGTGTTCTGATTTCAGTCCCCCTGACCTGCCAAGAAGCTGACCAGTGTTTGAAATTGATTTCTTCTCCTGCTGCTTGCCAGGTTTACCCGGCCAAGCACAGTGTTAAATGAGGCCACAGACAGGATGCAAAGGGCCAGGCACCATCCCAGAGCCCTGCTGGCCGGAGAGCGTCAAGGCCCGCAATATTAATCAGTTCTACGCAGGCTGCAGAGGAAGGCTCTGGAGGATCCATCGATTGGAGGCTTAGGTCTCCATGTAATTCCTGCACTGTTGTGGGGGCATTTTAGGAGGGCATCTGGGACACAAGGACAGACAGGTATGGTGGTTTTCCAGGAGGACAGGATGAGATTCTGAGATCCCCACCTGAGGGGGGAGCGTGTGTGGGCGCCTACCTTTGTTTTATAGGGGAGGCCCCAGGGGAGAGAGGATGCTGGGCCCAGGGTCCCATGGGGAAAGTGCTGGCCCTCACTGGGGTGTTTGCAGGGCTGGGGAGTTACAGTGAGCTGGCCCATCCTGGGATGGGGGTGGGGTGGGATTGCTGCCTTCCAGAAAGAAACCCTGCTGTCTGCAGTGAAATTGCTCTACCCCTGAGCTATGCCCCCAAGAAATCCCGCTGTGTCTGCCTGCTTTCATCTCGCATGGATGCAGCCTTTCCTTCCACACCCTCTTACTCACCATGTCCCTTCTCGGACCAGGCAACGTTGCTCCCTCCCAGAGTGAAATCCACTTCCATAAACCTGCAGGACTCTGTGCTTCTGTGCTGGGGAGCTTTTTTGTTTTGAATGGGATGAGGACGGTGGAAAATTGTGTGTGGGAAGGAGTTTATGGTGTCATAGGAAGAGCATGTTTTGATGTTTGTTAAAAATACCTATATATATATGAGAGTTTGTAATATGGATGCGGTCTTTTTGATACGTAGCATGCTTGTGTGGGAGGTGGGGAAAGAAGGGAAAAGAAGCGACACATGGGTGGATGGTTTCAGCAGCCCTCCTCTGCTGATTCTGCTTCCTATAGGTTGATACCATGTTACTCTTCTTGCCAACTATTCCTCTTCCTCCAGGCTCCAAACGTGCTTATTTTAGAGACACTGAGGCAGCTGGAGGGCAGCTTATGATTGTGATTTCCCTCTGAGTGGGATGAGGTGATCAAGTGTTTTTTCCATTTAAGATCGTGGAAATCGGAGCTCATTGAGGGGACTAGCAAAGATCTCCAGTTAAAATGAAGAGATGGAATTAGAGATGTAATGGGAACTGGTCATTCCAAGCATAGGTTCATGGAGTTTGTGCATTTTGCATTGACTGGGGGTAGCCTGGCAGCATTAGCAGCGTTGAGTTAATGTGTTAAAATGGCATTCTGATAGCTATTCACGTTGCACGTGAATTTTAGGTGGAATCTTTATTGGGACAAAGGAAAATACAGCCAATAATCTCTGAGACCCAAGTGAATATACCATAATCCTACAGTTACCGTTCACTTGGCTGAAGAGGAGGTAGTGGGTATTTTTTTGGAGAAGCCACGTATTACCATGGTGTCGTGTAGATTGTGACGTTCCTAATGAGCGGTGTTAGCCAAGTGTCCAGACACAGTTTCATCTCCAACATTACTTTTGTTTGCAGTGTTCATATCTAGAGAGAATCTCTATCGCTCAGGAGGATAAATACAAGGATAGTTATTAACTGAATTGATCTTCAGGAGTAGAATTGCAAACAACTTAAATATCCACAGGTTGGATAAATAGAAGATGGTGTATTTAAACCAGTACTATGCCAGAGTTAAAGGAGTGAGCTGTGGTTCTATAAATCAAAACAGATCTCAAGAACATAATTGTGAATGATATGAGTAGGGTTTAATTTATTAAAATCATACCTACAAAGAGCTCTCTGTATTTTCGTAGGGGGGTGTGCATATGTGTATAGAAAAATATATTGGAAAGACACACAAATAGGAAGATAGAATGGGAATAATTTTATTTGAGGTTTTATTTCTACTTATTAAAAAAAAAAAAAAAACCTGAACCAAATGTGACAAAACATTGTCATTTCTGGCTGGTGGATATATGGTTACTCTTTTATCTGACTCTGTTTTAAAAGCTGTTCTCAGAAAGTTTTCAAAAAATCTATGGCGGTTCAAAAGTCATAAAATATTGAACAGTATAAGAGAAAATCTTACGATCTCCTATAAAAGTATATAACCTTATACGTTGTTGACTAGTGGTTGCTCTTTGAAGGGATTTCTTCTAAGGAATGGCTCAGTCTATGTGCAAAAATCTAGCCTCCTAGATGTCCGGCCGTATGGGATTGAGTAAATCATGGCACATCCATCATTCAAAATATCCTTAAGCATTATGTGATATTTATCTTCGTAGAATTGATCTCCTGTTTATGACTCTGAACCTTTTATACTGTGACATTCTTCCAGGGGTTGTCATTTTCACATTTCTTTTTTAGGCCTTTCCCCTAACTTTTTTATTAGTTATCTCTACCTAGTTTGGAAATAAAGTGACTTCTGTTGTGAGCGTTGGCACATCCTTGATTCTAACTTTGACTTAGTCACGGATTCACTGGTGACCTTGGAGAAAACCCCTCCCTTCATCCTCCAGTGAGGTACCATTCAAGGAGCCCTGGGCCCTGGAAGGGGAGGGCCAGTAGAGCATGAGGCAGGCTTTAGCCCAACTCCCGCAGAGCCCTCGGCCTGCCTGCCTCTGGTATGGTTTCCTAATCTATGAAATGAAACCAAGAATACCTGCCTCATTGCCCACATGTGACTCAGGGAGCATCCATCTTTCCCTTAAGTTTTCCCTCCAGTGAAAGCGGTCTGTCTCTGGTCCCCCAAATACATTACCCAGTGTGCTAGGGCAGGACCTTTGTATATGCTGTTTTCTCCTTCTGGAATGCCTTCCGCATGCTCTCCCCTCTTCCCTACCCCCATCTTGAAAGCTATTCCCCCTCGAAACCTTGTTGAGACATCATTTCATTTGGGAAGTCCATGCCATCTCTAGATCTAAGATGTGATTGTTATTGAGCCTCGTAAAGAATATTGTTAGGACAGGTGACTCTTGACCAACGTAGGAGAAACTGTGGATTAACTTACATGTGGAGGCTTTTTTTTTTTAATACAGTATATATTAATGTATTTTCCTTATTGTCTTACCATTTTTTCTCTAGCTTACTTTACTGTAAGAATACAGTACATAATACATATAGCATAAAAAAGGTGTTAAGCTATTGATGTTATCGGTAAGGCCTCCAGTCAATAGTAGGCTATTAGTAGTTGTTTGGGGGGAGTCAAAAGTCACATACAGATTTTCAGCTGTGTGGCGGCGGTTGGTGCCCTTACTCCCCGTGTTGCTCATAGGTCAGCTGCACTTGCTCACATAGCCCCATCCCCGCGGGCGTAGCTCATTAAAGCCAAGATGCTGGTCTTCGTTAACATTATAATCCTATGTGCCAAACACAGGCCCTGGCGCTTACGAAACGCTCAGAGTGTTTGTGGAAATGAACTGAATTGAAGGCACTTTGAAGAGTTTACCGGGCTCAGCCTATGAAAGGTGGTATCATTGAATGTGTCTGAATGTAGTGTTTTGAATCCCTGGGTGTGTCCAGGTGTTGGACAATAGAACACAATCCTTCCGTGTTAGTGATGCCGGATGCAACAAGGCGCACACGTTCCTCCTGGTGAAGATGTATCCCTATTCAGCTGTTTAGGTATGTAATGTTAGGGGGTTTTAATCGTGCAGCTCATAATGTTGCATTGTAAAGCTGATTATTTCTACCATATTTTCAACAACCTATGTATACTGGGCTTCTGTTCTGCTTGAGGCTCTGGATCCTGTGGGGGTGGGGTTGGTCTGATGGTGGAGGTAGATGATGTCAGTAACGCCCTGTGTGAGGCCGAACATCAGATGGTGCACTTCGACTAGTTGATGATACTTTCTGCGACAGCTTATAAAGCTCTGTGTCCTACCAGAATAACCCCTTGGTTCCCGAGAGTGATGGCGATCATTCTGTGTGACAGGAAAAATAAGCTAAAAACAACCAAATGACTTTTAAGTGCTTTTTTTCCATTTTTTTTCCTATTTCCATTTTTTTTTCCTAGCATGGCTGACTAATGAGGGGAAAATTGGTGTCAAGGGCATGAAATTAATAGATGCCATTTGCGCCAACTCATTCCTTTATAGATAAGGAGAGAGACCTAGTGAGAACAAGTTACCAAGAGGTTACTACTTAAAATGGTTCTCCCGCTCACGTTAGCAGTGGTTTTTCACATTATTTGATTTTTCTGTTCAATCTATCTGAAAGGCAGAGAGAGAGAAGAGAGGGGGAGCATTCATCTTAGTGTCAAAAGATCTAGGCTCAAATCCCGGTTCAGCCACTTACTAGCTGTGTGGTCTTGGGCAGGTTTGCTCCGTGAGCCTCGTTGTCCTTCTCTGTAAAATGGGGATAACAATCCCAACTTTGTCCTTTGAAGGAAATGTAGATAAGGCGCCAGGCCCAGCACACTGTCCACATGAAATGAGTCACAGCTCCTATCAGTGAAGCTCGGTCATTAACACAGAGCTTACTCATTTGCTTGGTTGGTGGCGAAGTGAGGATTTTAGGTTAGTCATGAGTCACTCTTTGGAACGGCCACCTTTTGGAAAATTTTCTGAAGTCCCAGATTTCAAACCAGGTTCCAGAATTTCCAGATGTTCCATGTAGATTAATGAATAAAGCCACCCCACCCCAGGATGCTCTTTATTAATAAAACCCATCGTTGAAAACTATAAAAGGTTGGAGTTAGAGGCACAGAGAAGGAGCTTATTTTATGTAGGCATTCAACACAGTAATATCATAGGAAGAAAAAAATGTTTTTGTCTAAACGGTGAATTTTAGCCACAGGCCGATTCTGCAACAAGGGGCTGCTATGTTTTCTTAAAGAATCCCTCATGCTCTGACCTGATCCTTTGGTTTTTCGTGGCCAAAGGCCAGGCTGAATCCAATTGTCCTTGGGACTTGTCTTCCTGGGTCACAGTCTTTGAGAAAACTTGGCCTCTCTACCTCCATCTGGTTATTGGTGTGGACATAGGAAGTGTGGGTTTGGAAATGGAGCCCATGTTTCCTTTGATGGTGACGAAAATGCTTTCAGAGCCCAGCCTCGTGGCCCCCAGACTTTTTGGGTCAGATCTGTACTTGGCTTTTTCCTGAGCCCTCTGCTTCGTCCAGCCCCTTCCCAGGCCAGGACGTTTCAATATGCATTCTCCTAAAGGGCTTCGCGGATGGCTGCTGAGGGCAGGTGGGGGTCCCGTCTTCAAATCCAGTTTTCCTCTGCAGGGGAGGATTCCGGTTCAGTAGACTCACAGCCCAAAGGGATGTGCCTCTCCTTTCGTCTGAGGGCCACAGAAATATGACAGGAATCCAAGCAATGTCTGTGCCCTCACACGGGACGGTGACTGCCTGCGTAACTGGCCTCGATGGAAACTGCCATCTAGTGATTTCTGATGGCAGGTTTCTAGTCATGTTGGGTTAACAAGCAATACATCTCACATCCTATTTCCGAATGAAATGGAGTGATTCTGTCAGGGACTGCAAATGATAGGTCACACACCCCAGCTTCGGCCCACCAGCCAGGAATGGTCTTACTTTTTTTTTTTTTTTTTAACTTAAAACAGTTTTTAATTATGGCAAAATACATATACCATTAAATGTACCATGTTAACCTTTTTTAAGTATATAGCTCAGCAGTGTTGATTAAATTCACATTGTGGGCCACCAATTGCCAGAACTTTTTCATCTTCTAAAGCTGAAACCGTATTTCATTTGCCTTTTTAAACGGTTGAAAAAGTAAAAAGGGGAATATTTCATGACACGTGACAATGACATGAAATTCACATTTCAGTGTCCATCAATAAAGTTTTATTGGAACACAGCCCAGCCCATTCGTTTATGGGTTGTCCATGGCAGTTTTCATGCTGCGACGGCAGAGCTGAGTGGTTACAATAAGACCATATGGACTGTGGACCATAAAATAGGCCCTATCTGGCTCTTTGTAGGACATGTTTGCTAACCACAAGGCAAGTCTAGTTGACTACATGTTCTGTTTATCCCTCCTTAGAACTGATTTAAGGGGCCCTGCATGTAGCATTACTGTGGATCTGTAATATCTAATAAATTTTGCTGATATATTCGATTTAATATTAAAATGGTAACACATGTTGCCCTTACTTTGAATCAACCCCATAGAAATGAATCTTCTTCACTTGCAATTCTTTTTTTAAAAAATTTTTTGTTTATTTGAGGGGGTTGTGGGGAAGGGGCAGAGGGAGGGGGGAGAGAATCTCACCCGACTCCCCGCTGAGCATGGAGATGTGGGGCTCAATCCCAGAACCCTGAGATCATGACCTGAGCTGAAATCAAGAGTCAGATGCTCAACTGACTGAACCCCCCTCCCCCCCCCCCCCCCCCCCCCCGGCGTTCCTTCCCTTGTAATTCTTAATGATGATCTTTGCAGGTGAATGTTATGAGCTACTTTTTTACTCTCTTAATTATCTAGTGAAAAGGGACAGAAGTAGTTGGGTCACCCAAATGTAAACAATAAAATCCTAGTAGATTCTTTCAGCATAAGAGGAAAATAAGCTTGAATTTAAAAGCCCCAGCACTCAGTTCAGATGTTGCGCTGGGCACCCCCTCAAGAAGATTCCAGTCATTCCTGTTTGTCAAGCCGAGTGCTGTCTGAGTGATCTTCACAGATTCCCTCCAGTGTGGAGCAGATGCTGCTCTCGGCTGTTGGTGGTTGAGGTTTGATAGGGATTTGTTTCGGAAATATAGGAAATACAGGAGAGTCAGGACTAAGACTCAAATCAAGAGTCCAAAGGCTCAGATAACAGGTATCCCCCTCCAGAGAGAATTCTACTCTTGTAAAACTAAGATGAACGGAGACGTGCGTGTTTCACTCACAAATCCGTGAGGATCACGCTCTTTCCTTCCCTGGAGACTCTGTTACTGTTGTCTTGATTCGGACAGTATGTGTCTGCGCCTCTTGGTTGTTACGGCTACTTAAGTTACTCTTCTTTCTTCCTCTTACCCGTTTTTCTCGTCTTTGTTTCCAACTTTTGTGTGATTCAAATAAATCCCAGGTCTGTCCTTGTGCTTGGAGAGGTGGAGGTTGTTTGAAGCCCTTTTTGAGCTTAGTAAATTCATGGTCCTTTAGGGGCATTCGTGGCTCCTTCTATCACGACGTCCTTACCCTTCTTCTTGTTAGAGACCCTGCTGTCTGCACGTGAGGGCTCTTCTTGTATTTGCTGAAACTATTTGTGAATACATAGGAAATCCAATTAGATTTTCTTATAAGAATTTAAAACATGCAGAAAAGTAGACCCCTATATATCCACTCCTTGCATTCAGCAATGAACATTTGCCTTAGCTGCTTCATCTATCCATTTATCCATCTTATTTATTGTTGAATCTTTTATCTATTTTTTAAAAGATTTTACTTAGTCATTTTAGATCGAGATGGAGAGGGCGAGGGGCGGGGCGGAGGGAGAGAAAGAATCTCAAGCAGACTCCGCACTGAGCGCAGAGCCTGATGCGGGGCTTGATCCCACAACCCTGAGATCATGACCTGAGCCAAAACCAAGAGTCAGATGCTCAACTGACTGAGTTGCCCAGGCACCCCTCTTGAACCTTTTAAAAACAAATGACACCAGGATCTTTCACTCTTTTTTAAAATAAACTTTTAATTGAGGTATATAACATATATGCAAAAAACTATACAAAGGACAAGTGTACAGCTTGATGAATTTTCACAAAGCTTTCACTCTCAAATACTCTAGAATGCATCTCCAAAAAGTAAGGATATTCATGTAACCACCGTACTATGAAATCCAATTTGAATGTTAAATTCTTGGGACAATGAGGTGATCAGGGGCAGGAACTTTGTCCTTCTCATGGGCCAACATGATGCTTCCAGTGACTGCTTGATTCTTTGCCTTGGTGCTGTTTGTTAAGGGAGTGGTCAGGAAGGAGAAAACTTAGTTAACAAATGTTTTTAACTTGGTTACTTGGAACATATTGACTGAGTTGAAGGTTTATTAAGAATCGGGTTTTAGGGGCGCCTGGGTGGCTCAGTCGTTAGGCGTCTGCTTTCGGCTCAGGTCATGATCCCAGGGTCCTGGGATCGAGCTCCCTGCTCAGCAGGAAGCCTGCTTCTCCCTCTCCCACTCCCCCTGCTTCTTGTTCCCTTTCTGGCTGTGTGTCTCTGTCAAATAAATAAATAAAATCTTAAAAAAAAAAAAAATCAGCTTTTAGGTAAGAGTAAAAATTAGTGGTTTTTTAAGACTTAACCACCAAGCCAGCCATATTGCATCTGGTAGAAAAGCTTTGGGAACAGGTAGGTTTGTAGGTAAACTTAAGAGTCAATTTTCAATACCAGATTTCACATTTGACCACTAGGAAGACGTGTAGTAAATCATCATAACCCTTTCCCATTTGGTCAGGGTCTATCACAGTTCTCTGTGGAAACTGAGCTGTTAATGTATCTTCAATAACACATGACTAGTAAATCTGGCAAAATGTGTTTTGTTCTTATTTTCAAAAGCTCTTGTGGGCTGTCCTAAATTCTTCATGTGGGCAGTACTAGGTTGTACATCTGGTTTTAAATATGTGTGTACATGGCTTTGTTGGGTCTTGGTTTTTAAACTATTAGTGATTTATAAAGCCTCAGTATATTTTTCTCGGAAAAATCCATTTTGTTAAATGTTCACTCCTCTCCTAGATGTTGGGAAGTCCGTGGGATCTTGAGAGTTCCTTTGTGATTAACAGATGTAGAGATGTGAATGAGTTCACAGATACCAGCTTCATGATGGCCTGACTAAGCCTTCTGGGAAAACTTAAAATTCAACCGAGTAAATTTGAAGATGTAATTAGTTTTATTTAATCGATTCCTGAATCGGGCAGCATCCCATCTAGCACGTAGAGGGGATGCTCCAAGGATTCATACAAATAGAAGGTCTTTACAGGAAGGAAGCTGGGTCAAGGAAGTTATTAGCAAAAGAAAAGGATTGTTCTAGGCATGATCACCTTGCCTTAGTGGAAAGGACGGGGAGTCTAATTACATGGGTTAACTCCTCTTCCTTTGGGGGACAGAGAGGGCCTGTGTGACAGATTACCTCATTGGTGCTGACCAGAAAATTCCAAATTGACTGGCTTAAAATTCTACTTATATTTTCAAACTGCAATTAAGTCTGGGTTTGCTGTCCTGGGGGCAAGTGACTCCACCTTGGGCCTATGGGTTTCTTTTCCACAAGAATGAGGAAGAAATGTGAATACTGCCATGGTCTGTATCTGTTATGTAGCCAACTTTCTTATTTGATGAGAGCAGTTTTCTTAGTCTGAGAATTGAGATGGCTGAGAAACTGAAACTGAGGGTATGTGTTAATTTTTCTTTTTCTTCTTTCCTTCCTTTTTTTTTTTTTTTAAATTAGCAAATCACTCCTTTGAGGCAGTTGTGTGGTGATACTGTGGGGACCCGGTGAAGCGGTGGCCTGAGATCGGAAGGCCAATGTACGAATCTAGAAAGCTACTCTTCATATAATTATGACCCGTAATTTCCCCCATGGTTTCACAGTGTTGTCCTCTGAATCAGAAATTGCGAAGTAGGAAGAGACAGATGGCGGTGGTTCGAGCTCTCTCTTTGTGAATATTAGTATAGACTTGTGCTGGTTCACAGTGTCACAAGTCAGCATGGCAGAAGAGTTGAAACCAGCCCTCCTACAATTACTCAAGGAAGTGAAGGAACTGCTGCTTTCATTCATCAGTATTTGAGAGTTGGCTGTGGTTTAGGCGCCGTGCGGGTTGTTGGGGACACAGCACTTGACAAAACAGACCTGAAATCTGTGTTCATGGAGCCCAGAATTGGAAGAATGAAGACCTTCTACACACAGTTAACACAGGTTTTGCACATATAGATGAGAGCAGTGAGGGGAGCGTTTGGTGCCATTCGCTGGAGGCTTCCTTCCCAGCTTGCTGCGCCTGCCGGGCTTAATGCTGGCAAGCCGGGCTCCCGGACTCACCGCACGTGGATGAGTCTAGATTGTCTGACGCCAGTGACTATATATTATTTTAAAAGTACCACAGATAGCGCTCTTTGCACTCTAGTAAAAAGCCCAACAGTTGTAGAGAATAGTTTAAACTAAAACATAGGAAAATTTCACTTGGGGACCAAGTCACGAAATGCATTCCCCTCAGTGTTTCCTCTCACTTCTGTCTTGACCTTCCTTTGTGTTTGGGAGCCTAAGGGATCTTTAAGTCCTCACGGGCCCCATATTAAAGTGCGAATACGTGGGAATAGGTTGCATTTTGCCAGCTATGTAACTGGTAGGGGCTGCTTGGAGTTTCTTGTCCCGAGAGTTGGGAGTTTAGGGTCACAGGCACTGGGCTGGATTAGTGATGTCTGTTTAGTTGGAGTTGGAGTTCAGGGTCACAGTTGCTGGGCTGGATTAGTGATGTCTGTAGGGTTGGAGTTGGCGTTCAGGGTCGCTGGACTAGTCATGTCTGTCTGCAGGGTTGGAGTTGGAGTTAACGGTCACAGGCGCTGGGCTGGATGAGTGATGCCTGTCTATGGGGTTGGAGTTGGAGTTCAGGGTCACAGGCGCTGGGCTGGATCAGTGATGTCTGTGGAGTTGGGAGTTGGAGTTTAGGGTCACAGGTGCTGGGCTGGACTAGTCATGTCTGTCTATGGGGTTGGAATTAAGGGTCACAGGCGCTGGGCTGGATTAGTGATGTCTGTGGAGTTGGAGTTTAGGGTCACAGGTGCTGGGCTGGATTAGTGATGTCTGTGGAGTTGGAGTTTAGGGTCACAGGTGCTGGGCTGGATTAGTGATGTCTGTCTGTGGGGTTGGAGTTGGGAGTTTAGGGTCACAGGCGCTGGGCTGGATTAGTGATGTCTGTGGAGTTGGCGTTGGCGTTCAGGGTCGCTGGATTAGTGATGTCTGTCTGTGGGGTTGGAGTGGGAGTTCAGGGTCCCTGGCGCTGGGCTGGACTAGTGACGTCTGTCTGTGGGGCGGGGAGGAGCCACAATTGCTACTCTTGCGTTTGAGCCCTTATCAGCTCACATTTCAGAGATAATCAGTGATAATTACCGAGCACAGACTGGAGCCCTGGGGGCAGGAAGAAGCCGGTGGCTGGACTGTGAGACGGTTCCGGAAGCGAGTATTTTCAGTTTTGCGCCGAGCCGGAGGAGGGTCGGGCCTCCAGCTGGCTGCCCACAGCAGTGTCTGACCCCGCAGGCCTTCAAGAAGCATTGTCTGTTGCTGCTAAATAGAATCGTAAAGTTTGTTGCTTACGTAGCTGCTGCGAGGTAGCTAATGCTGTTTTGTGTGTGGGAAGTAGAAATTCAGAGACCCCACAGACGAAGCTTTGTGAAGACTGATGGTTCTGACTTCAGGCGAGGAGTTCAAGGTTAAACGGGAGGGACCAGCGGAGCCCGGATTTGAACCTCGCTTGCCTCCTGGCAAAGCCCATCTTTTCTCTCTACTACAAACGGAAATGTAGGAATGCTGTAGCTAGTGAAAGAATCAGCCTTTGTCTATAAAGTGGCAAAACCTAACGTTTTGCATGGCCAGGGATTAAAAAAAGGGGGGGGTGTTGCTAGGTGCGGCTGCTAACCTTGGCCTCTTCCAAGGAGGCATGTCCTCAGCGTGAACACCATCCCCATTCATGCATGCATGGTTTTGCCGCTTTGTCTGGGTCCCCCCCACACACACACTTTTTTCAGATGGCATCCTCTATTAAGCTTGGTCATTTTGCCAGGGTGACCTCTGTAGGGAAAAAAATTTAAAGGACTGAAAAATGATAAGAACACAAGATATCCCCAAGATATTCAGGCAGATTCTCTGGAGCTTTTGGTGTGCACACGGGCGTGCTTGGTTTGGAAAATGCAGTGCTGGCCGGTCAGGTTCTCTTTGTCTGAAACGGAGAGTTTCACGGGCTCCTAACTGACCTCACGTTTCCCTTTCCTGATCAGTAGAGACTGAGGGGACCGGGGGCTGGTCATTGTTCATTCATTACCTGTAGGAGAGGAGCTTGTCTGAAAATATCTGCTTTTAGATTCGATTTTCAAAGAAGCAAGTCTTTTAAAGATTGGTTCCTTCTCTCTCTCTCCCTCCCTTCTCCCCGTGCCATTTCTTAACCTCATAATCCAGTGGAGAGGATTTCAGTTAGACGTTAAATACTAGCAAAATTATGACTAATCCGCTCCCATGTTGGTCTTGACCATCCAGAATCTTACATGTCAAAAGAGAGGTACCAGTACCATTCACATAACTAAAAACCTCCTTGAAAATGTTAGGCTTTGGGGGCACCTGGCTGGCTCAGTAGGTAGAGCATGTGACTCCTGATCTCAGACTCATGAGTTCAAGCCCCATGTTGGGCATAGAGTTTATTTAAAAAAAAAAAAAAAGAATTTTATCTGCACGTTAAGTAAATATGAGCAATCTTTTTTTTTTTTTTTTGAGGTTTTAACTCAGGTCAAATAGTAGATACGTGGCTGATTGGTTAGTTCCCAAGTAATATGATTTTATTAAAAAGGGTGAACTTCAGCCACATGAAACTGTATTCATCTTGCTGTCCTGGGGTGGGTTGCTGAATTCACTCGTGAGACGTAGCTGCATTCATCTGGCAAAATCTTTCCAAATGAACTCTAAGGTGTGAGTGGTCAGAGAGGGGGTGGTTCATTTTAATTTCCTACATGTGATTCTATAGGAAGTTAATGCCTTAACTTTGTCTCTAATGCCACAGAATTTTATAAACACTAATAAGTGAACTCAGGTTCTTGTCATTCTAAAGTAGACTTAACACACTGAGCTATTCATTCATGGAATAAATGGTGTCTGAGCTGTCCTGTCGTGACAGTCAGTTCATAGAAAACGTCCCACTTTCCCAGCGAGTGGTTGGCACTAGTGGCTGATCACTTTGGCCTGAGAAGAGAATAAAGCTTTCGACTGCTGAACGGCTGATGTCTAACCCCCCTGGTCACTTTCTGGGTTGGAGGCAGTGTGATTTGTTGATGTTTAAACACAGTGGAGCAAGAAACCTAAAACACTGTTTCAGGCCTGCATTTTATTAATGCATTTAAAAAGTGTTTTCACTGAGAAGCTCCAAAAGTTACCATCTGCAGGTGAAACTAACAGAGGTCGGGGGACAGGGTGGATCTAATGCTCAAAGTCATCTTCCTTCTTGCAAGATGCCCACCGAAGCAGATGGAGTTGAGCTTTGCTGCTGACAGCCGCTGCCGGTAACATTCTGAGCAGAGGATGGCAGGTCTGGCCAGCGCGGATGGCTCCGTGCCTGTCACCGCTGTCATTAAGCATAATTGGGGGCTAGACCTCTGTGTTCAGCCTTCCCTTCAAGAATGTAGTTGATGGAATGAAGACCCAAAATGCCAAGGACAAGATCAGTTTCTAGATTATCGAATGTTTCAGAGTCTCTGAAAAAGACATTTGGAAGCATCAGAGCCCGCAGATTTTGCCTGGGGTGTCCAGGATTTATAACCAGTGTTGTAGAACAAGAATTCCTCTTTGGACACTGCGTTCCCCTCTGCCTGTTTTACAGAGCTGTCGATTCATCTATTAGAGCATAATAGTAACTGAGGAAAAGCAGAGTATGGGATGAGATGTGAGCCCTGAGTACGAAAGCTATGTGAAGATACTGAACCAGTAAACAAAATAGAACACCTAAACACATTTATAAATAATTGTGTTAGGGTCCAGGGAACATGGCTAACGTTTCTTCTTCTTTAAAATTGCCTTTAATGTTATGTTATTTTTAGAGTTGGATTTTGGTTTACGGAAGAACTAAAATAAATCCGTTCCGGGACTCAGAATCCCAAAGATGGAATTTTCCTATCAGAGTGCGGTGGTTTGAGGAGTGGTTAGGCTCCATAGTGTAACTGGACAGATTGAGCAAATCCCCACGCCTTTCCCGAGACCTGAGCGAGGACACCCCTCAAGCCCTCTGTGAGGGGAGGGGGTTCCTGCCACTGCCCGGACCCCCAGCACTGGGTGCATTTCCAGCCTGGTGGGCATGGTTGGGAGAAAGGGGCACCAGAAGAGGGGCAGATTCTATTTGCTGTTCATAGGCAGGGTCATTTGCTCTTGGGTTCTTAATTTTCTGATCATTTGTTTTGATGGCAAAAGCTCCTTAATATAAGAGCCTCAACATTATGAATACAAGTATTTATGTGTTCAAACTGATTTGTCAAATCAAATCAGGATATGGCCTCAAACCATATCCGAGCTCTTGGATTTCCTCTAGAAAGAAGCATTTAAATTTACTCATCAGGGGTTCCTGGATAGCGCAGTTGGTTGAGCGTCCAACCCTTGGTTTTAGCTCAGGTCATGATCTCAGGGTCATGGGATTGAGCCCCAAGTAGGGCTTGTGCTCAGCATGGAGTCAGCTTCAGATTCTTTCTCCCTCTGTCCCTCCTCCCATGCTCTCTCTCTCACAAATAAATCTAAAAAAAATTTTAAAAATATTTTAAAAAATTAATCATCTATAAAAAGATTATCCATAACCACATAAATTGGTCCCATTTGTTCAGACAAATGTTGAGTGCTGATTCTTGGGCTTGTACTGTGGGGGTGGGAGGCGGTGGGGATGGTGTTACTGGGAATTAAGGGAAGGCCTGCTGTGAGCACCTTCTGGGTGCAGCCTTGGGGATATAACTTGAGACAGATACAGTGGAGTGAGTCTGATTTCCTGGGGCTTATATTTCGTGCACATGACTGCTATTTCAATTTCCCAAGAAACAAGGCACTTGTTTCATTTAGTGCAAAGATTCTCAGTTGTGGCTGCCTTCTAGAATCACCTGTGAATCTTGTAAAACACCCCCCTCCCCAGTTCTACCAGCAGAAATTGAGATTCAGTAGGTTGGAGGGGGCCTGGGCCTTAGTATTTTTTTTTTTTTTTTTTAGGAGCCTTCCAAGTGATTCCATCATGGAGGCAGGGTTAAATCCAGTGACTTGGTGGATAAGATGCTTTAAATTGAGCTTAAGGAAAATATTGTGAATATTAAAAAGGACTGCGTTTTGTTCCATGGGTCCCTAATGACATCTTAGTTGTGAGCACAGAGACCATGAAAAAGGTTGGTTTAGGGGCGCCTGGGTGGCTCAGTTGGTAAAGCATCCAACTCTTGATTTCGGCTCAGGTCATGGTCTCTGGGTCCTGGGATGGAGCCCTGCACTGCGCTCAGCACAGAGTTGGCTTCGGATTCTCTCTCTCTCTTTTCTTCTGCCCTTCCCCCCCACGCTTATGCTTGCTCTCTTGCTCTCTTTCTAAAATAAATCTTAAAAAAAAAAAAAAAGGTTGGTTTAATTCATAATGGTTGTTTCCAACTCCGTCTGCAGATTAGTGACTCCATAAGGGCCCTGGGAAAATAAAAAAAAGAATCCCTTGCCCCTACCTCCCACCCCCACTGTGTTCTGATGGGCTTGGCCTGGGACCCAGCAGTGGCATGTGTGCACATGCGCGTGTGTGTGTGAGTGAGATAGAGCGAGCGAGCACCTCCGGGTCGATCCAGAGCTTTATTCCAGCACTGTCCCTGTCCTCCCTCGGGTGGTATTTGATTATTCAACATTGATTTGTTGGCATAACTACTAGTATTCATCAATAAACCTGTGTAGAAGGCCCTCAGAACTTGCCAGATTAAACAGTTCCTAAATGCCACTTTCAGCAATTTGTTGATTCTGGTTTTCTACCT